>NW_026042570.1:0-168680 GCF_023856365.1 Brienomyrus brachyistius | reverse complement strand
GCTAAAAGTGCGAGGCAAACAGGTCTCCCCACTGGCCGCACGGTAACATTACACCACATATTCCATTTAAATTTGGCAGCACGCATCACAGGACGCCGCCTCAGGGTCGTACGGGCGAACTTGACTGGCCCTTATTATTAGCATGGGGCAGATAACTTCCATGTGGAGGATTATCTAAGCGACACCGGCCCTCGATAAGTCAAACGCCGAGGCCTTTCTCCGCCCCCACACTTCACCATCACGGCGCTGAATTAGCGCGTGACAGAGTTTCAACGTCTGATAACACACCCCTCCCAGCTAACACCACCACAGCATTGTGTCCCGGAAGTCGGGTGAGGGTCCGGAATGCCGACCGCCCCCCCGTCTGAGTTAAGTGCACTCCAGTCTTATTTGTGTTGGAGATTCGAGCTGAATTTATGGAAATGAGTCATTTTCTACTCTCCCTTTGATTTCCTATGATTGTGCAGCCCCTTGATTAAAGGCACCACCCCCCCCCCCCCCCCCCACACACACACACACACACACACACACACACAGACACACCCTGCCACCGCTGATGGACAGCTGAACCCCTGGCCCAGAAGAATGGGTGCAGCGGGAAGCGAGAACATGTAGGCCACTATCGAGCTCCAGTGGGCGAGCGAGATAAAAAAAAAGAAGAGTGGGAAGTGACCAAAAAAGAGCAAGACAGCAGGCTGTCACTTCCTGAGCCGGGTGGGCCGGCGCGATATGGGCCCGCGGCGCGGAGCCGCGCTACGTCCACGGCGGCGGCCGCGGGAAGCTGGCTGGACCCCTTCCTCTGCCATTTATCACAGCTTCTCATCTCATCTGCAGAATCCTGCCTGTTCCTCTCTTCCCCTGCCTGAGAGCACGAGGAAATGATCCGGTTACGACTCTATCTCAACCCCCCCCCCCACACACACACATACACCCCCCCCCCCCACAGAGTCCCACCTCTTGCTTTCTTCAGCTGTTATTTTTCTTAACTAAAAAGCATTTATCTCCCCTCCCACCTAAATCCCCCAAACAGGTATCCATTGCAGGAGGTAGGGACGGCCTGCAGGGACAAACGGTGGGGGCTTCTTTTGGCCCGGGGTCAACTCGGGGTCAGGACTCCCACCAGTAAAACTAACAGCCCCCCCACTGGCAACGCAACTCACAATCTCTGAGCTGGGGCAGGGGGCAACTGTCCTGGTAAGATCTATCCCAGATACCCTAGCGCAAACCCCACATCTATAATCCGTCTCTCGCTACAGACGGCAAACAGGAATATCGGAAACAAGCCAGGAGAGTCCCGGATAACACAGAAGGGCCCTGGAGACCTTATTTTCTGGCGGGGGGGGGGGGGGGATAATTTCCCTCATCCCGCCATTGACGTAACGGTTCCCGGAAGAAAGGTGCAGATTACAAAAACGGAATTACGTTACGTCGAAAGAGAAACTTCATTTTTATTCCACTTCCCCCCCCCCCCCCAAAAGTAAAAAAAATGTTGAAAGAAATGAATGAGTCTGACTGTGTCCTTAACACTTAGAAGCTTCAGAAAGTCAAACCCCCCCTTTGAGGTTGCCGGATGAACTTCAGCCGTCAGAAGGCTCTGCGGATTCTTGGTGCATAATGAGTGGCGCTCTTATTACACATTAATTAGGGGGGGTCACGTATCTCAATGCCCGGCATGGGAATCTGCCCCCCCCCCAAAACGATAATGATGAGCCGGGCTGCGTCGCCGGCACTGAGAAATATTACCAGGGCAGCATATGGCCAGCTAGCAGCAGGCTATTTATCCTTATCCTCTTTAGCGGCTAAAATTAGCACAGTGCTGTTTTGCGGGCCTGTAAGCTTCTTCCACTGCAATAGCCCTAATAAAACACACACACACACATACGCACCCACGTCCATGCATATGTGCTGGCCCCCAGCCCGCACCCCCCCCCCCCCCCCCACCGGCTCTCCACTATTTCCACGTAAGAATCGCGGGCGCGAGACAAAGCCGCTTTAGCACTAAGGCCCATCTAGGGAGAATGCGAGGCCACGGAGGTGTTCTCAGCCTCAGCCCGGCTTCCTTGGGCCTTTCGGGAAGACTCTGAGATCTTAACATTGGAGGCGCCGTTAGCCACGTGACAGGGCGGACGGCCCGGTGCGGCCATGACGAGCGCTGGGACCCACACTGAGGACCGTAAACAGTTAGGTGGCTGAGACCGTGCTTTGATGTCACTGCGCTGATTCTGCTAATCTTCTCATCAAAGAGCTAAATAAACTGAAGTGAGACTCGTGATACCGGCCAAGCAGGAGCGGGGGGGGGGTAACTAGCAGTCTGTTCAGGCTGTGTTTGTTTACTGTCACTCGGGGGGGGCCTGCATGCGCCCCCCCCCCCCAGCCCCTCCTTCCATTCTCCATTCCCATCCCCCAATCCGTCCCCTCCCCAAAACACATACCCACCTCCATCCTGCCCCCACAACACATCCACTGCCCTCCCTATCAGTTACGGCCCGGCCGATAGCATATCTCTGGGCGCTATCAGGTTATTCCTGAAAGCTTGGATAGCGTGTATGTGCTGGTCTCTCTCCTTCTGGGCCTCCCAGCTGCTCCGAGGATGTTGAGTAATGTTCATTCGGGGCTTTATCAGCAGATGTAATCTGTCGTGACTCGTCAGCGACGCAACGCCCCGATTTCCGTTTAAATCCGCGTAACCCTCCACAGGCGGCTCAGAGCGCGGGCCAGCGAAGGGGCGTATGTGTGGTGGGGGGGGGGGGGGGCAGGCGTCCCATGGCGAAGTTCAGCAAGTAAACAGCAGGAGAGGAATACCGTCTGACCAAAGGGCTCCGAATACGTAACTCCACACCGAGAGTGCATCCACACCGCAGCCTTGCCGAAACACTTCCCATGAGAGACACCCGCGCGCTTCATGGCCGCCAGACCGTGAATGTCTCCGTTTTTCCGCGCCTTGGCCGTGAGAGACAGCTCATGACTATTATGTTTGCTCTGTGTCCCTTTGTCACCAATCCAGCAAATATTAGTGACAGATGTTAGGCAAGTAGAATGAAGCTCAAGTTATGTGGCGAAACAGCTTGAGAGAGCTCTTTAACATTTATGATTTTTACATAGAGCCTGTACATTATACATTTATACATCCAAATCACTAATGGGAGTTTGTGGCTCAGAAGGTTATGATATCGTCCCTGTGATCAGGAGGTTGCCGGTTCAAATCCCAGGATAGGCAGAGTGATCTCACCGTTGGGCCCCTGAGCATGGTCCTTAACCCCAACTGTCTTTCGCAAAAACATAAACGTCGCTTTGGATAACAGTATCTGCTAAATAAAATGCAAACATTTATAAAATGTAACGGTTATCTTGGCCCTATAGGTGTGTCTGATAATGTCTTACCAACATAAGAGCGTATCAAGGTAGAAATTGGGATTTAGCTACTGCCCGCAATCGTCCTTTGTCACGAAAGAGAAGCCGCGCTCGCAGCTCAGTGAAAAAGGGCTTCTACAAATATCTGGAGAGAAATATAAAGATAGAGCAAAGGCCTCATCATTAGCGAACCATAATTGCATGTTTATGATTCGGAATACGCAGCCCCGTCTGCGCCGAGAGAGCTTTCCTAGCAGATCAGCGTTTCCTCAGAGTGGCGGTTTGCTGCCATACAGCATAGCATGTACCATCTGCCCGTCAGAGGAATGCAGAACTCAGCCAGAGGAGGAGAAGATCTTAACGGCGTGAACTTCTGGAAAACGGAGCCTGGCTCAAGTCCGGTTAACGGCGGTTTTACACGCGGCTCTGCGGTCGAGCCAAAGGCCGGCAAATCAACCAGTTCCCTGGCGACATTCTTGCTCATGGTAACTCTGCCGCAGCAAGGCAACGGCGAAAGGTGTGTCACTCTCTTGTATTTATTTTTTTTTCAAAGCTTTCTTAATCGCTCGAACGACTTTGACGCTCTGCAAGTGGGGACACGAAACGGAGGAACAGGACTCTCCACGTAGTCAGTGTTTTTTTTTTTTTTGTTTTACCACTGGGGGAAGCTGTGGCATTTGAAGGAATCCTTAGGAATCACAATGAGATACTCCAAGCTTGGAACAAACAAAAGCGCAAACAAATGCACAAACAAAAGCAGAAACGAAAGCACAAACAAAAGCATAAACAAAAGTACAAACAAAAGCGCAAACAAAAGTGCAAATGAAAGTGCAAATGAAAGTGCAAATGAAAGCTTATCACTCCTGCTTCATGGCTCTTATTTGCAGCTTCATGGGGTGCTCAATCTGGGCAGCAAAGTCCCAGCCAGCACCGGTTGAGGAACAGAGGAGGCCATGATGGATGGGAATATAGTTTGTTTGCGTTCTTTGTTCTTCAATTTTCCGTCAGGTTTTTTTTTCCCACGTGCCTGGCATTCGGGATCTGCAGGATACTATGCTTCCCAACAACACTGTCCAGTTCCCTCTATAAAACCACAGCCCCACCCTGTGTGGGAACTGGTGCTTATCAGCCTTATCAAAAAAGCGAGAGCTGTCCGTCAAAGTCAAACACTGGTTAAAGTCAACAGGTACTAATTTATGTGCCGTGGGACAGATTTGGTCAGGGTGTAATGGGGGTGTGTAAATCACTGTGTGGGAAGTGACTGGTGCAGGGTAAAGAGAAAATGCACTAAAGCCATTTCCCTCCTGACGTTTCCACATATTACATTCACATAGCTATATAACAATTATAATATAATAAAGCATATACTAGCTGAAGATGATATTATCTTATGTAGTTCTGACATGGTCAAACATTAACTTTAATTACTATGTTTAATCATTATAGTGATTAATAAAATGTGCTCAAACCAGCATAAAAGAGTATTAAACAATGTTTTTCAAAGTTTTTTCACACATAAATGCACCTTGTTTTTCAATATGACTTATTGTCTATGATACTTCAGCCGCCTTCATCAGCAATGTTCTGAATCTAACTGTCCCTCTACTTTCCTTTCAGGGCAATTTTCTCTACCTACAGTTTTATTTTTGTCTTTAAAGACCGTCCTCTCACCACCACAGACTGATCAGTCTCCACATGCACGTAAAAACACGCACTCGTGCACATGTGCGCAACTCCCTCCTGGAACCGTTGGTGAAAGCTTAATCCACTCAGAAGCTATGAGGCCCTTAAGCATTTTGGGAGGCTGTGATCCTGTCGCTACACGTTGGGTACGGCCCACTGGAGTCGCCCAAGAAGGCGGTCTCCATTTGCAGGCAATGACCACAGCATCTCCTTCAGCATTCTACCACCTCCTCCACATTCCACACCAACACGCTTTTTGGGAAAAAGGTCTGTCCTTCTGTCTGCGTGACACCCAGCCTGAGGTCACCTGCCATGTGACTTGGCCGATGTAAACACGCACACGCGCTACCTGCGGAACTGGAAAGTTTATTGGCAGAAATGTGCTGAAATGTGTCTATATTCAAACAGATTTTTAATCCCGATAAGGATCTTGACTGTTTTCTTCTGTTTTTCTTTTAAAGTAAACTGAAGTTGTGACAATAAGCTTCAGGGATTTTTACTTAGTTCTCCATATTCCTAGTCTGTTTTATAAAAACAAAAGGAAAGGAATAACCGACATGTATCTCTCATTAGAGGGGTAAAGGGTGCATTTTACTGTAATCCTTAAAAGTGTGGGGGAACGTCAACACAGCCAGGAAGCAGCACAACATTTCAGTCTACCGGGCATTTTCTCCAATTATCTTACAACCTTCCGGAAACACAAAGTCAGAGATTCGCCTGCTGTGACGCTGGAATCTTGCCGCCTCGCTCTCCCCGCCACGTCCCCCCTGCGATCGGCATGGTACGGACTGATATCCAAACTGCCCACCTCCAAGGGTCAGGGCCAACCGGGACAGCCAATCAGAGAGCGGCGGCCATTGCTGCCGCTTCATCAGTCTGACTGACCTTCTCGGGGGTCCGTCAGTGACAAACTGACATCGGTCAATGAGGACTAATGACTGACTGTCGATCTGATCAATTTGGGCTAAAAACAACTTATAGGTCAGCCTGTTTTTCCAGCACCCCCCCCCCTCCCCCCCCCCCCCCTCCCCCCACCACAACCACCTCGAGACATACTACATGCACGGTACATTTAATACCAGATATCTTGTTCCACAAACATCTGATTTATCACACGGGACAATGTTTCAGACGAGAGAAAATCTTTCCTCAGAGTTTTGCTACAAAATTTGCCACTAGAGCAAGAAGCTTAAAGTAGCTGTAGAGCTCATCTTTCACCTCCGTCACAAGCCTGAGGCCTGGAGCAGCGGGGGAGCGGGGCAGGGATACCGACCCACCGCCCCACACTCACCAGGGCTGTTTGACTTGGCCTGCGGACGGCAGTTCACAAACAGCCCGGGTAATTGGTGAAACATATCTATCTTTTTTTTTTTTTTTTGCTCTTTTTTGGTCCAACAGCACACATAAATACATATTTCACATTTTCTCTCCTTGATATCTTTTGTTTTTCTTGCCAGTCTTGCTGAACAGGGTTACCTCCTCTAATCAGCACAGTGTGAGCTGCAGCACAGGGGCCACAAGCTTGTGTAATGATTTGTTTTGTTTTGCTCTCCAAAGCACGCCGCTCGCGATAATTACCAAGCCAGCGCCGAGGCCGTGGAGGCGGCCAGAGTCCCCGCTCCGCTTCGGCTGCAGCCGCCGCGGATTTAAGCCCATCGCGACAGCCAGAGAAAGATGAGCGCATTTCCGCTGGCGAAACGAACGGACGAAGTCACATGATATCTGATGCTGACGCAGACATCCCAGGGGGAGGTTAGGGTTTGCAGAGTTTGTGCAAAAACTCATATAAATTCATATAAATGTACACACACACACACACACACACATTTTATTTATATATATATATATATATATATATATATATATATCCCCCCACGACCCAGTAGGATAAGCGGTTTGGAAAATGGATGGATGGATATATATATATATGTGTGTGTGTGCGTGTGTGTGTGTGTGTGTGTGTGTGTGTGTGTGTGTGTGTGTGTCTAAGACGGCAAGAAGCAGATGAATGACAGCAAAATACAGTGACCACAATGAAATGTGGGGACAAGCACAGTGAGTGAGGGAGAGAAAGAGAGGAGCACAGTGAGGGGGGAGAAAAAGTGAGAGAAAATACAGTGAGAAAGAGTACGGTAAGAGAGGGAGAGAGTGAGAGAGGGAAAGAAAGAAAGAAAGAAAGAAAGAAAGAAAGAAAGAAAGAAACCAGTGAGAGAGGTAAAAGATAGAGAGAGGACTGTGAGATGGGTGAGAAGGAGAGATAGAAAAACAGAGGGAGCACAGTGAAAAAAAATGAGTTAAAGGAATGGGGGAGAATAAGCACAGTGGGGGGGGCAGGGCTGCTCCAGCACAGTAATGCTCCCTGCGGCCCGGAATGCTGTGTGACTTCCCTCGCCTCTCTCGGACCTGGCAGCTGGGGACAGCAGAGAGGGACAACCCCGCGAGGGGGCCACCAGCGTTTGGGAGATTCAGCAGGAGCGAGCACACCCCCCCCCTCCCCCCACATCCCCCCCACCCGCGGCCTGGGCACGCTCGAGCAGAGCAGGACAGCCATATTTATTAGGTGTGCTTGGCTAGGCAGTGGAGAGACCGACTACAGTATCGGGAGTGAGGACAGCAAGAAGGAGGGAAGACAGAGAAAGAGAGAAAGAGAGAACAGGGGAGGGTGGCAGGCATGGGAAAAGGGCAGCAATGCTGGAAAGGAGCAGGTACAGCATTCCGAATGGGAATAACACTGGGAACACAGCGATCCTGAGGAATATCGTAAGCCGACAGTAAAGCCTGGCTTTCTCACTCCCATCCTTGATCATTAAAAAATACCTATATCATGTGATTATATAGTATTATATGCTGTGCATAAATACAAGTGAAGTATATTTTGACATCTAGAATCACATTTTGACTTTTATCCAATGAGAATTTGCAGCATCCTCTTACGTGCCCACAAACACTCATCCTCAGTGCACACACTTGCTGTGCCCCCCGCAGGCCACGAAAAGACGCCGTCTCAGAACCGCACCACGGCACACCTCCCACTGCCCCCCAGGGTGGGTCTGACCCACCGGGGGGAGAACGGCGGCCATGCCGACAGCAGGGCGGCGCTCTGAGTCGCGGCGGTAATTAGAAATACTTGAAAAATGAAGTGTCAGTTCGGTCAATAAAGAGCAAAGGTCAGGCCCGGCCTAGACCTGAGAAAAAAAAAAAGCACACAGAAAATGGGCTCATTAAGACGTCCAATGAGACGCGAGCTCCTCCTTCGAGCCATTAGCGGGGCTGGGAGGGCCATGTCGCTGCTCTCCCTCGCCGTGTGTAAATCGCTGCTCACTCAACCAGAGCATAATGTGCTTCTTTCTGCTCTCCTACAGCCGGCTGCTGGCAGCCGAGTCCTCTGCCTTACCACCCCGACACCCCCATCAATAATAGATGAGGCAGCTCTCTGCTGCCGCTTTCTCCAGGGCCGTTCAGCGATACGGAAAACGGCGTTCGTAACACACGCGAAAAAGGCCCGACTACAAATGCGTGCGGCAGATACAAAAATCGCCGTTTCCCAGTTGTATCATATGCACAAAAATCACGCAAAGTGGGATCTTGCCCTGTTTCCTTGCTGGTAGGGTCTCACTTTTCGCCTGACGTTCCCAAGCCCCGTGATTAAAAAAGCTGTCCGGAAAACTGAATCTGGGGCTCCGTACAGGTTCGACAGGTTCAGTGAGTGCAAGGGCATCTTCACTACGCTGTCCGACGCTGCAAGGGCCCGAGCTCGCATGGCGAGGGACAGAAAGTCGCGGCCCAGAGCAGCTTCGTCGCTGACGATTCACAGACCCCTCAGTTCCCCCTGGCAGAGCATGGCTCCTTACCTTGCTCGCTGCTGTTGTCCCCGCTGTGAGACGTGTGTCCTCCGCTGGAGGGACCCGGCGTGCCTCCTGAACGTATGGACGCTGTGTCGTCATGGTCTCTGTTCCACGAGGTCTGAGGGGAGGGAAGGCAGGCGGTCAGGCGCGCTCGCATGCGGTCAAACGGCGTCATGCGGTCAGACTCAGTTGCATGCGTTAAGCCCCTCAGCCATGGGTCTAGCTCTGGCTGGAGGTAAAGTCAGCGCCGAAAAGAACATCCTCCTGCCTGACTCCCCCACCCCACCGCTGCACGCTGCCTCACCCCAACAAAAATTCGCCCTCTTCCATCTGCCCAAGGCAACCTGGGAAGGGCCCTCACATCTCAGCTCACGATTTGCGGAAGATTCCCCGGCCCCTGCATAAAGGAACCCCCCACCCAGCTTGCTTTTGACCAGAGAGCGAGAGAGGGAGAATTCGGCCAATGACATTACCAGGGAAAAGCAAGCCATGGTGCGAGGGGTACGGCGTGATGTCACAGTGAGAGCGATCCTGAAAGCGGCAAGGGCCGATGTGAGCGCTGGTCGCTCTGCCCAAGCCTTTATACCTCTGAGAAGTGCGGGGTGTGGGCCGGGCCCGGCCGGACCTTGTGCCTCTCCGGTGAATCGAACAAGAAAGGGATTAAAAAAAGAGGAGGAGCGGCGCCCCCATTGACGATGGAGTTGAGGGCCTGTAGTGGCCCTACAGTGTCAGCTGTTTGCCGAATGGTTTGCGGCAAATGTAGAAGACATGAGGATAATGAGCAGAGTGCCGAACAATGCCCCCCCGGCCGGCCCCGGCACTCAGCCACGCGGTGCACCCCCCCACCACCATTCAGCGCCAAACAGATGTTGCCTCTTATCACCGGCAAAGAGGAGTGCGGCAAATTCACCCGCGGGCACACTGCCGCCATCGAAGGGATCGCACGCATGTGTATGTGTGTATACGCACATGAAGGCCTTTTGTGTGGGTTTTTGATCGTGCATGCGTGTGTGTCGGGGGGGGGGGGTAAAGGGGTGTTAGTGTTTGTTTTTCATCTCAGTAGCGCTAACTGAAACATGGACAGAGGCAGAGCCTCACTGTCGGCTGGGGAAATGCGGAAAACTGACAAATTAGCTCTAAATAGGCCACTTCTGCGAAGAGTTTCTCTAAACGCCTGACCGTCAATTCAATCAAAAATACGCAACACAACTAGCGACACGTAGGACCCGTGGTTCGATAATCCCATGGCCAAGCGGGACAAGGCCTGGACACCTCACCCGGAATTCGATCTCCATGCTGCTCTGTGCTGCAAAGTGACTTTTAGGAAATGCTGAAGAGCTCCGTCGCCCCCCTCCCCGAAGATAAACGCTCCACAAACAAACATGAAAACAAACAGTAAATATGCATCAGTGTGCTGTCATACCAGGCGACCGGCGTCATGCGGTGCGCAATGTGCTGGGGGGGGCAGCAAATGGTTAAAGCTTGACTGCCAGCTTCTATAACTCGCTGAGAAAAACGGGGAGGTATGGGTGGTGGGGGGGGGGGGGACTGTTTATTCAGAGCTTTGTTAAAAAAGAACGGTACAGCACCCCAGAGACACAGCACGCCAGGCACCAGTAGCTGACGCGCTAAGGGATGCCGCCTTTCTCTCTCTCCTCGCCATCCTCCCGCTACGTGACACAGATCCCACTTGAAAATACAATTAGACTGAGAAAACAGCAAACTACTGCATGAACTGTAATTGAAGAAAAGGAGGGCGAGGCAGGCGGGAAGGTGCCGGCCGGGGACCCCGGGGGCCCGAGGCGGGCCCCGCCATCCAGAGAGTGACATCTCCAGGGTGCACTCAGTCTATTTATAATACCCCCAACACTTTGGCTGAGCACTGATCCGGCTCAAAATTAATAGAAAACAGCTTGATGGGACGATGCCAAATCTCAGGCTCTCGCCACCGTGTGTGTCTGTATATATAGATATATATATATAACGTGAGATATCCATAAATATAAAAGAAGACAGGTTAGGTGGTGGCACAGAAAGAGACTGCGGGAGTTTTATATATATATATATATATATTGATAAGTGTGTTTAGTTGTTTTGGGGGGTTGGGGTGTTAAAAACTGTAGTTGAATGGTGTTCCTATACACGTCTGATACATTCACTGTCCCCCTAATGAGCTGCTTTGGATTTCGTTCACTCCCCCCCCCTTCTCTCTCTCTCTCTTTCACTCACCCCCACTTTGATGCCCCCCCCCACCCCAATCCCAAACTACAACCTTCGTGTCATTCTCCCCCCTCGGTTCAGGATGAAGATTGATTCACCGCTTAATTGTTGAGTAAATTCAATTTCCCACATTCTGTGCTGTGCGGGTTTTCCTTGTTTTTTGTTTCCTCTTTGCTAAAGTCCAAATATGCAGCGGCAGGTCGATGCTCGGGGGGGGGGGGGGGGGGGCGTGGGGGGGTGGGGGGGGGGCGTGGGGGGGGTGGGGGGGAGGTGCGTTTGCCATCAACACCTAGCCTTCCCCTTTCCATTTACATTTTCCTCCCGCCACTTAATTTGCCGTGACGAGATTTTCCTTGCTGGAAATTCTGATTCCGAGGCATTCCGATTCAGCGCGTCCTCATAGAGGCGGCTCTTAGCGTAGATGGGGGGCCTTTTTTGGCAGAAGTAGCACACTAACCCGCCCCCCTGCCGTATTAAACAGGCACTCATGCAAGAAATGCTGCATCGCCGATTCACTCCTAATAGCAACAGGGATGGTGTCTGCATGCTGGACGTTACTCTTTGCTTTAACGACCCTTAGTGAAGGAGCTATATCAATTGTGTGGCACAAACACGTGTGTGCTGTACGTGCCTGTGCCAGTGGGTCATGTTAAATTAAAAACTGTGCCCCCTCTGTGATTGTAGAGCTGTTAAATCTGGCTTGGGTCTGAGGCCTACACACACACACACATACAGCCTGTCCCGCTCCCTTGGTCTCAGCCCTTGTTTATTTTGTCCTCTCCACCACCAGGAGAAGGGGGGGCAACTCTCTTCCACACTGACAGGAATCCCAGCAGCCGTTACTGAACACAGTGAGAGCTAAATATTTGGAGGGGGGGGGGGATCACGTGATCATAATACATAATACAAATACTCAGCCCCAACAGCAGCCATGTCATGCTGAGTCTTGCAGGCCCCCCCAAACAGAATGATCGTTAACAATCAGGCATGAGTTTAGATGGCCGTCTCAGGCTGAAGGACCCGAACCTTCTCAGCCCTGCATCGAATGCCACTTGTTGCTAATCCCAACATTTAAAAGTCTGCTCATGCTGTTTCAATTAGTCAGACGTTGCAATATTTTGTAGCAGGTTAAGAATATATATAAAAAAAGAACTTTAGTAAATCTATACTGCTGTACGACCTATAATGCAGTGTCTTTTGTAAATTTATATACAGATATTTGGGTACGTAGTTTATTAAAATGTCTTGTAAGGACACTGAAGCTGTGCAATGTGTCATTTTTCTGAAGTGATCTCACATTCAAATAAGTTTTTCGTTTTCTGAAATAAACATCCCCCCCCCTCCCCCCACACGTTACTGAGCGCGCTCCGCTTCTCCTTGGATTATTAGGCAGGGAGAAAAGCTCTCCTGCATTGTCAACAAGTTGTAATCCTTCGTGAAATTTGCGCAACCGTGCACATTCTTTAACATCAGAACGCAGGAACCTCGCGGCCCCTTTTGTTTAAGCCGGATCAGTGTCCCCCGACGTCACACCACGAGCAGCGGCGTGTGACAGACTGCGGACAACAATGCATCGACAAGACACAACAGCTGTAAACAACAACACTAAGAGAGAGATGCTGTCAACATCCATTACATCAACGGGATGGTAATCGGAACGAGCCTGGGACAGAAATGCATAAATGCATTAACGACAGCAAAGCAGAGACTTGCGATCAGATGTCGTTCGGCCCATTATCTACATACGAGTACAGGTTCGAAAGTTTTCCTTAAAACAGGTTCTAAGTTCACCTATTATGAGAGGAATCTGAAGTCACTGCAATGCAGCCAATTCAAAGTAAAAGATACTTACAAAAACCTCCGTGTGAACAAATCTTTACTCTTGCTTGTACAACTAGGCTAATCACATAAATTTTATCACATACGAAAGCTAGAATAACGTGAAATACCTCACACGTTATCATACAACTCTGTATGATTCTGCTTACATAATTGGAATAATGTAATGTAGTGTACAATAATGATTAATAAAAAGTGAATAAAAAGTGAAATACAGTGTATCGTGCGATAGGAAACACGACCACTGCGGACGTCAGTGCATAATCACCGTGTCTGAGAACTGAACCGTATTCTCAACTTCGTTAGCTTGTTAAGAGTCGGTTAGAAACTAGGGTAACACAAGGCAGAAAAACCGCAAAATACAAACAAGTTGATTCTTTTTTTTTTTTTGCTAGAGACCTTGATGCCCTTTACGCGGAGAGTCCCAGCCTCTCAGCACAGTCTCGGAGACTCATAACGTGGCATTTTAGCGTAAGAGCTCGAGGAACGAGCTCGCCACTCCCTGCTCTCGCTCGCGACGGCGTGAAACATAAAGTTCTGCCTCACGCATGCAAGCGAACCCGCAGTTAGCACCTGGAGAGGCCGGCGTGCGTGCAACACGATGGGGCAATCCCCAGACGCTGCAGAAGAATAAACACCAAGCAGCAGCAGGGAAACTATCGTGACGGAGATCGGTCATGAAGACGTCCAGGAGATGCGGGAGATGTGTTGAAAACGAGGCTCACGTGGGGGGGTAAAAACGTTGAAGCTGGCAGGGAACCCAGAGCACGCCTGGCTTCAGCCTAGGTCCTTGTTGTGGGGGCGACACAGGTTCCTAAAAGCTCCACACAGGGCCCTCCCCCGTAACCACAGGGACACTCTCCGGAGCTGGAGGGGTTAATCTCCGAACCAGTCACTCCGGCTCAGACGGCACCCAGAGGCCCCACGTGTTTATCTATGCGGCCCCAAGGAGCGGAACCGGCCGAGCTGCATTCGCCAGCAGGCCTCGCACTCCCACCTGTGCTCCTCGGCAGGCTGCCTTCAGCCAGGACGCTACCCTCCACAATAAAGACTTTATTAAAGCGTTAAATAACCAGAAATAACAGCGGTGAGCTGTTTCCACAGCTCCTGGGGACAGAGCAGGAGTTTAATTCAGCCTGTACATTTTCATTGTGGATTTCTGTGTATTTTTTCTATTACTGTTATCATTTATTCTGCAGTTGCCCTGACTTGAATCAACACAGGGACCTCCCTTTTGTTAATACCACCGCGTCTTCGTACAAAGCCCGATTCAGCTTCATCCCGCAGGGTATACTTTAAAAACACATATAGAAGAAGATAACGCACACACTACATTAAGCTGCTGGTTGTGATACCGCTAAATAAGCCCTCTACAAAGATCAGATATCTTGGAACACACAATGAAAACGCAAAATTAAGTATATATTCGCGGTAGTAGTTAGCCGTACAGCTCTTAAAATACAACCCGATTAGTTCCATGTGTTTATCGCCGCGCTGACCCCATGCATATAAAAGAGGTTCATTTGGCAAACTCGAAAACAGCATTCAATCACATTTGTTGCCTGCCGTCCTTTATTAAAGACTGCATGCAAGGATGGGGACTGCACGTTATGTTAATTTAATGTTCCATTGAAGAAGCTTCAACAACTTAACCCTAATGCGGTCTCAAGATATTGTTACTATGCAGGTCTCATATAATGTACGACATTAAGGGCACATGGTGTATGTCTTCATCTCGAAACTTAATTAAAAGTTTCGCTTCCACGTTGTCATTTGTTCGCAAGGTTAAAACACCGTATTTTAAAAAAAAAAATGTCAAGGAAACTTAAATAAACTTAAGGATCAGGGTTATCTCTAACCAAGTACAGCATTCCGCGATAAGAACAAAATCATGATTAGTATTACTGTTCTATAGTATTAAAAGTGATAAAAAAAATCCCTTCGATAACTTTTTTGAACAGCTTGTAATAGCGGTCGCCATGAGGAGCGCTCTATCATGAGAGAAGAGTCACCCTGGTCCGCCATTTAGAGAATAAAAACGAAAAGCTGCTCTTATTTAAGACGCTTGGCCCTCCGCTTGTACCAGCCAGTGCGCTGCATTACGGTAATAAAGTGCATATATTTGCACCGGCATCACTGCACACGGACAATCTCTGCACTACTCCAGGGCTACGCGCCAACTGGCATTACACGTGAAAACACTCACTAACAACTAGTGAACCGTGAAAATCAAGGCAAAAAATCAAGAATAGAAAAAAAGATCGCGCGGCGTCGAAGTGTTTCAGGTACACTCCAGGGACGCATCATTAGTGATGCACTAACATGGGGTAGCAAGATCAGATCTTAAAAAATGCTACACATTGGTGCATTCGTCTCTTTAATTTTTTAAACACACGCATTGTGAAAATAAAGTTGTGCTCACAACGAATACCTAAAGAGAAAACAGGCGAATTTACCTGATCGAGGTTTCCCGATGACCTCGTGATATCTTCACTGTCTGATTTGGATCCACCTTCCCTGTCATCTATAACCAAGTCGATTGGCATCTTGCCCTTCAAACAGCTGATATACCGGTGACAGAAATTGTCACAGAGTTCGTGTACCTATAGAGGACAAAATTACAATTACCACAAAAGAGCTCTATAAGAAGCTGACAAGCGCAACCAGATCGTTTGATGCGGGAGGGGGGACTTTTAAAATAGCCAGTGAGTTGCTTTTGCCATCTTGAATTTAAAATTACTGTTTTTCTTCCAAAAAATTGAGATATCTTATAAAATTGACAGTGACAAGACTACTCACGGGTTACAACATATTCAACACCCGTGCTAAATTCACATGCTCCTACGGATGTGACCATTAGGGGGAAGACCTGTTTGAGTGACATTTAAGGTAAACTGTTTAATTTCGTATTTATTTAATTACCACCCATTTCTCGCCGTCCAGACTATCACACGCCATGTACATACACGTTAATATTGTAGCATGCACCTTGAGCAGATATGTCGAGGAAATTAAATCAAATTATCCTTCGCTTACTGAACCGCTATCATGTTACGATAATAAGTCTTATCCACATACTTATTCGAAATTTAGACCACAAGAACGACTATTATCTATAAAATAAAATGAAAATATACTACACAATTAATTGTGGATTATAACTATCTGCCGCATATAAAGAAATTTAAAGCACAAATAACACACAATAGGTCTACTTCGAAAAACTTTGACAATTATTAAGTCCATGACTTGTACAAGAAGAAAAGAAACTATTAAAAGATAACTGAATAGTACTTTATATTATTCTGCTTTAAGACCCTGAATTGTGATTAATCTGGAAAGAGAATGCACTAGGATTGGTTTTGACACTAATTACAATAGACCAGAAAAAATGATTTATGCAAATATCCCGTATAGGTCACATTTGTAACACGTAAGTGAGTGAGGGAAAATTACCTTCTCCAACTCCAGCAGATGGAACCGCAATACTTGGATTGCTTGAATCATCTAAGAAAAACACACGAACATTACATTCCTAATAAAACCAGCAATGAAGAAACGCCATATTTTGGCATATCATGAGAACACTTTGACTAAAGCATTTATCGATACGGTGTGTATTTTTTACAATTTTAATAATCTTCGTGGAATCTCGTGTGTCGCTAAAATTATGAATGAAGTTTTCATATTTTGTCAGTCACATCTTAAACAAACTCCGCTTCCTTCGAAACGAGATGCGGTTATTCGAATAAATGTATTGCGTATACAAAAATGGGTTGTTTATAATAATCCCGACGGCACAAGAATGTTTTCATGCACATTGTTTCAGCTGCACGTTGTGAATAAAACAGGATATCAAGACGCTTTTATACAGCGTACGAAGACAGTAATTTGAAGGTAATAAATAGTAAGTTGCCATGCTTGCATTGAGTTAGTTGGGAATTCAGTTCGAGTTTACTGGGGTAGCACTGAGATGTGGGACGTAAACAGGAGTTGTAACTGCTTGTAAATAACTTATAACTTTTTAAAGCGGAAAAGAAGGTGCTTAAAAAGACCTTTGCCAGCTACGCAGCGACACACACGCGACAGTTATCTGTGATGACACGATTTTTTACAAGTCGACCCCTTCACTGGCGGTCGTATGCAAAACTTTTAAGAGTTGTTACACAGCATTATGAAGTTCCATTTATAATTCACAAATTGAAACTGAAATCGACTGAAATAACGAAAACTATATAGTATATATACTATAACTAGTATATATACATATACTATATACATACCAAATTGTCCAGTTCCGGATTTGATGAAAATAGGGGTTTTTCTGCTCGAATCTAAAACAAGAGAATTTATAAAATATTTTACCATTTCAAAGATCCAATCTAAACAGCAAACTCTGAATAAAACCTCTCATTTCATTTTTGGCGTTAAACATATGTTGCATAATTCCATGAATCATTTAGTTTCCAATAAATTTAAAGCCAACATGGGCCCAAAACTAACTTAAACATCTCATTTATTTTTAAACCATACAAACTGCAGTTTTAGTATGGCCACAGACAAGATGAAAAGGCAAATTAGAAGCGCCGAACTTATGTCGTTGTTTTTTTTTTTATTTACTTTTTTTTGCTATAAATATTCGTGTAAAAAGGAAATAGTGGGTAAATATAACGTTAAGCAATTTTGCGATTTTTTCTAACCTGTTTAGCAAATACGGCTATATCTTCATTGAAAGACTCGGATGAGCAAACGTCACCTCCCGCAACCCCGGGCTCTCTCGGTGTGCAAGTCGCTAATTCACATTTCTCAAAAATCAGTGCTAGCAGAGGGAAGAGAGGGTGCCTGCAAGAAAATATCATTGCAAACTTCAGTGAGCACACCAGGAAAAGTGCGAAAGTAAAATAGCAGGATCATTCCCATAGTGAGACACCAGACTAACAATATAATTATCCAGCGTTTAATTATTTGCGTAAAACTAAAGCCAGTCGCTTCATAGCAGAAGCCATTTTGAGCAATAGCGTCTATCTGCTCTATATTCTATCCAACCTGATGAGACGAACCATTTTAAAACATATTACATGCATTACAACCTTTAATTTATAAAGACAATGCGACCTTAATAAGGCGATTTCTTAACAGCTACAGTTCATGTTTTCAGTTTTTAATTAAAGCTTGAGAGTATAACAGTATCATAAGAGAATTTATCGTAGGATACATATATTTACAATTAGAGCGCATAAGGATGATACACTCGTTAAAGGTCATACGCAATACAAATTGCGTACACGGTTAGTAAATTACACGTTTGGTACAGCACACTACAGAGAAAAAGTTTCCTTTTTTTCATTTCAAGAGTAAACTTTTTTCTGGCCTTCCCTAGACAGAAAGTTTTCTTTTAACACTTACCAACTGTCTATATGAGCAAACAGCCTAAAATCATTTGATTCACACAGAAAAAAACATTACAAACTTTAATTCCAAAAAGCGCCTGAATTCATAAACTCTTAAATGCATAACTGGTGGACTGGTGTTATAAAATATAGAAAATGACTGAACTGTAAACTACCTGATAAACATAACGTTTTTTTTTCCTTGTATGACCCTGATTCCGACTTTTTATCTTTCTCTAAAACGCTATATAAACTTCATGACTCAATACGTTTTTTTTTTACTTTTCTTTTTCCCATTTTTATTAACTAACACACATCTGTTCTGCGTGCCCCCCTTTTTGTCGCGGGAAGAAAGCAACCCGAAAAGACTGTCACTGAAACCTACCCGTAAATTGAATCTTTATCTCTTTTTAATGCATCGTTGACGGAAGGGCCCATACCGGGCGGTATGGCGTTGTGAGCAGTGTGCGGGTACTGGTGCGCGTGCAGCGGGGGACCGTGATTCAGATGAACAGCCTGCATGGGTCTGGCAGCGTGAGGATCCCCATACATCGTGCTGGCGATTCCTACGCCGTCCATACCATAATGGGATAAATCTTCATACTGCACAATGAAAATCAAATAAAAATAATTACATGAAATGTATTGCCAATACTATCATTTTATGAATTAAGTTTATAATTTTACGTGGAATCAACGCCGACGTCACTCCCGGGACATAGTAAAGAGTCCATCACGCCATCAGTTTTTAACCCAAGCCCTCGTGGTTCATAGGCTTGTTCCAAGAGCAAGACAAAAATACCAGTTTATCTGCTTTTCTGATGGAACCAATACTTTTACGAACAGAGAAGAAACCTTTTTTTCAATAATAAGACTGCAGGAAATAATAAATGATGATAACTTATTAATATTTCTTTTAGCTAAACGAGGGAATGCAATGTACAATAAACACAAATTAAATAGAAGTGAAATCAAAGTTGAATGTAGCTCATTACGTTTTCATTGAAAATGTAAACTGATTAATGTCACAAGTTTGGATCCAACTGCAACTACATAAATATGCAAACAGCAATCACTTTTGACAAAAAGCATCACTCGTCTCTTTGCCATTACACCGAAGATTATTTTGTTAATGTTTGTCATTAAAAAATGTTGTCTTTTTTCCATTTAGATTTAAGGAAAACGGCAGTGAGCGGGGAGTCGGCGCTGATATAGCCGTTTTGGATGTCCACGGATGGGCCCATATATCTAGAATTATATCTGAAAGCGGGGAGGAAATTACCCTGAAAGTGGCAAAAATAATTAACACGTTTATGCAATGAAACAGTGAAGGTGTCAAAGCCTTCTGCAGATCTTACGGCTTCGGTCTCACCTTCACGAGCACGCGATTTAAGTAAAGTTTTCATAGGTACTAATTTGTCTTAAAATACCTATTAGCTTAATTTAAGATCCAAATGGATTTAACATTTATTTATGTAACAAAAATAACATTAACTCTGTACTATAACTGCAGCATACTTATTGACGTAACCAAGTATAAGTTAGTTGCACATGGAAAAAAATATTCAAAAATGATGTTTTTTTTATCGTTCAGATCCTCGTTTGTGTTTTTTGTGTACAAACGCAATAAGATTTGGCATCAAAGGGTAATTCAGACACGGAGACAAAATTAATGAGCTGCAGCAAAAACATCAGCAGATAAGCAAATTAAACTTAATTATACAAAGTCTGTCCGTGACTGTAAATATCAACAGGATTTTCTCGAAAATTTGAAAAAGTTTTGGTTTGTTCTACCTCAGTATAGTAAATCATCCGTTACTTTGGAAAGACCTATGGCTGTCTTGGTAAATACTTCTTGTAAACATGTTTACCAGGAGCGTTATATGCAAATTAATTTATTTGTACTGTCAAATCTCTTTATTGAGACAGTGACACTATCAAACCCATCTAAATGTCCTAAAGAAGCCATACAAATTAGGCAGAAAAAAACTTTTGCTGTCCACGATCCCATCAGCCACGTTTCAATGCTGAAAAATGTTGAGTTGCTGAAACTTTTCAAATACGTACCCTTTGCGCCATTGGCCTTCCTCACTCCCTCTTCTTCCTTCAGATTAAAATATCTCCTATGAGGCCAGGGTGAAAGAAAATACAACGCACACTCCAAATGCGATACTGAAAAATCCCTTTATGTTTCCTTCAGAAGGATGACGAAGCCGGACCTTCAGCGCAAGTTCAGCTCAAGGCGAAACATTCAGTACGGCGAGTATCTCCTCGGCTTTCTCCAGGACGGGAACAGTGCGCAGACCAAATCTTCTTTTTCAAACCACTATGGAATTGATTCTCAAACAAAACTAGAGAGTCGCATGGCTTTTTGCCACTCCAGCTGTCAATCTTAAGCGAGGTTGTCAAAGTACTGAATGAATGATGATCCGCCGTGCGCTTCCTCTGGTCGGGACACCTTAAATGTTAATACACAGATACATACAAAAAAAATCAAGCTCTCTCGTTTCTTTGATCACTGTCGGCTCCTGAGTAGATTTTTAATGCAACAGTCTCTCAATTAGATCAAGAAGAGGTGGGCTGATATTTCTGGCTTGCTCTTTTTTTCTTAAAGGAGCCACGATCGATGCCGCGAAACGCCCGCCCGCGAGTAGACGCTGCCCGTGTGTGTATGTGTGTGTGTGTTGAACAGTGCAGAGAAGTGGATCTGAACCAGAATGCCAGAACCCGGAAGTAGTGGTGGCCATAACAGGTCGTGTCTTTCGCAAGGCAGTGGACTACATCAAGTGGCTCCTATCGGAGGGGGAGCGCAATACGCCGGAGAAGCCTGCGGAGCCGACGCTCATTTGCAAAGGAGACTGTGCTACTTTTGGAATTCTTTGTTTATCTGTTTTATCAACCCGCTTTTCTCACCCCCACTTTCAGATTTTTTACTATGTATTTTCCCCTTTGTGGTGTCGTTCGAAATGTGGGACGTGACCTCACGATTTTTTTTTTGTTTAATCCAAACTGCCCACTGCCGTCTGTCCTTCTTGAGATTGATGCTCTGCACGCCTGGGTTACGCACCTACATCGGACTATCAGTACAATGTGTGCAGCTTTACACTGACAGTTGTATCACACTCAATCGAGTCTTGCGCATTGCTTGCCCATTTAACATTTGCGTAATTGCTTAGCGCGATATAAATTTGATGCGTCTCGTTAATAGCTATATTATCCAACACAATTAAAAGTTGCACAGGTCTGCTCGTTCTTAGTCGGCACACGACAAATCTATTGAATTGGCTGTCTCGCTATGTGGTGGATGGTCGTATATTTGTCAAATGCAATGTCAGCTACTTCTAACTTTTTCTTTTATGCGTTTATTCATCCATTGATGGGTCGTGGGTTGTATTCCGTTTGGATTTTGAAAAGTGTTTCTACATTTCGTCTGCAATTATTACAACACAGCATCATTAAAACGTAATACTAGTTAAGCATCGCCAATGCAAGGTATCAATTTTCTTGAGCACTTCGTCTTGGTACCCCCCTCAGAAATGCAAAATGGGCCGGTCCATGTCACGGCAGATTTCGGTAGTTGGGAGGCGGCGTCCAATCAAAACGCACTCCACTGAGGCACATCTTTAATTGGGTAGAAAGATTATCAATTACAGTATCAAACGATCGATGCATTTGTGTCCCGAGGTGAGGGGAGGCGTGTTGTTAAAGACACGCATGTTGTGCCCAGCTAACAGATCAACCTCTTGCCCTTCACAATATCATGAAGTACATTTTTGTTTCTTTCTGTACGACGAATACAATAGTCAAATAATAATTGTACTGTTTGCCTATAGATAAAAATATATACATATAATTTAAACGTTCAGTGATGAATTTAACATGATTCCTATTTGAAAAGTTATTTTAAAAATATTATTTTATAATTACTGGCAGAATTTAAGTAGATTAAATTTAGAATGTTTGGTTAAGCCAGTTTTCGGTGTTAAGTATGTTACAAAGTCAGGAATTTGTCCAGTTAACCTGCTTGATTCTGCACAACATTAAGGCCTACTGTCAAAGATGAAAAAGAGCGCACAGATAATAGAGAGTAAGAGCCATAAAAGATAAACCATCCATTCTGAGCTATTGTGTTGCTGAACAGAGAATTTTTTTGAGCGTCTGGTGCCTGTATTTCAGTCACAGAGAACGACCAGTGTGGCGTAGACTGAATTATTTAATAAATGTTGCCGACCTCGTATATACTATTAGTCTTTATTATAAGGTGCGGTAGCTCTTCTGACACTTTATATTGATTTGTCCAATTTCGTGGTTGACGTGGCACTGTGGTATAACGTGCTATTTGTATATATTTAAATGACCATGTGACAAGGTGCATGAAGATTGTCTAGGAAGCATCTGTCATCGATCAGGACAGATTGGAGGAAGTAAAAATGTTGTATCAAATAGTATCGGCCTCACACGTTTGCTGATCCCCGCCGCAGAGGTGCAGTCCGGTCTTTCGTCTAAATTTACAGGCATGAAATTGGTATGAAGCCGCAAAGGAGGCTGATTTGCGGGGTAGATGGCGTCTAGCTCTGAATACTCACACCAACATTTGACCGTGAGCAGATGCTCGGCGGAAACTGTGGAAAAGGGGTCTACCCTTATTTGTATACAGATCTAGGAAGCTTGCATTACATGTTACAAGATTCGACATTAAAGTCTTCCGGGTGAGTAAACCAGTGTTTTTGATCCCTATTTTTCACTAGTTCTGAGTTTCAGTGTGTGCTTTATGTCACATTAATTTTTAAAAGCCAGCATTGTGAAAATGATTGTTATGCGTCTTTTTAGTAATGTAATTTAACTACGGTTTCAATGATTCGTCACTATAAAAATCACTTTGGTCTGCAAACCTAAAGGTAGCTTGATTTCTAGGCCATTCGAAACAGTTTAGGATGCTGTTTTAACTTAGTCAAACAGCCTCGCATAGCACTGAATAACTAATATATTATTATTAATATTATAATAATAATAATGATTATTATTATTATTATTATTATTAAATGTGTTGTTTTGTTGTTAAACGTAAAATAACTAATACCGTATAATTTGTCGCTTGACATACGTGACAAAACTAATATGTAAGATTTCATATTCAAGTTAAAATGGATTGTTGGTCAGACAGGGAGTAGATCTTGATAGATTTTATAGATTTTTATAGACTTTATTTTAAGATCTTTGTTTTTTGTTTTTTATTTATCAAAGTCATACATAGGTAGATGGGAAAATAATATTGCACTCGTCGCAAACTTCGAACTCCGAAACAAACAAGCAAAAAAAAAAGAAAAAATGACGAAGACACAAATGAAAGCATTTAAGTAAATATCAGAATCACATTCGTATCAAAGTACTATATAATTGACTCTTTTACAAGGGACCAAATTATTTTTTAAACGATTATTATTATTATTATTATTATTATTATTATTATTTGCTAAAATTCTAAAATAAATTGTTTCACGCAAATATCCATGGGTATTTATAGTTTTTTTTTTTTAGTTTGTTCATATTAGAAACAAAAGACGATGCAGTTCAAAAGTCAAATTGAGGTCGTCTTACACAGCTCCTCTGTAGTCAAACCTGTTGAAAACGCGAAGCCCAACCTCCAGTGAAATTCTGCGTTACGTTGTTGGTATGAGAAGTTAAACCGCGCATGCTATGCGGGGGCGTCGAACAGTGGAAGCATTTAAAGCTTAATTATCTTTTCACCCAGAATTTCTATATCAAAAAAATCGATGGTATGGTCCAAATCCTGAACAGCAGTCTGCATTTGTCGTAATATTCAGTCATAAACATTTTGTGGCGAGGTTATCTTCTGTTAAAAAGAAAATTAAATATCAATACATTTTTAAAAGTTTCTTAGTGTGTGCGTGTTTGTGTGTGACATCTGAAAAATTTTGCTTCTCACATTAGGCAATGATTATGCCGTTGATAATTTTAGGTATAAAACTATATTTTTAATCTTGTTTCTTCCCACGTTTTTAACACGCCGTTCACATAATTTATGCAAGGGGCAATAATTCTTGCTATGGTTTCAGAAACATATATTTATTTAGTTATTCATCTATGCATTTAAATCTTAATATGAGAAAAATGTTTACGCGAACTTTTACTTGTAAAGCTAACGGTATCCTTAGCCATTTGCGCCGTCTACTGGTAACATCAAGAAAATGAAATATCTAGGAAAACTTATTCGAAAGCGAGCAAAGCGCAAACTTCTTGACAACAATCTTTAAAAACGCTTTTACAAATTATCGAAGACGAAACACGGACTGACTCATTGAAGCATTTCTTGTAAATTTACGAAAACACGTTACCATTACCAATGCATGTTTTCTTCGTCGACGTAAAATGGGATGAAAATGAAGTGACCGTGCCTAAGACTAAGCGGTTTTTAAAAAAGATATGGCCTAAAATATTTAACAATTTTTTCAAGGATTAGATAGTGTTGGTCATAGAGATTTAATTAGGCAAATTGTGTTGTAAATAAATGATAAGTGAATTACTTATTTAAATGTAATGTGATATCTTCTTTTTCATTTCAGTGTTTCAGGTTAAACCTATATTTAAATATTTAAATATAACATGGTAATATTTAAAGAACTTATTAATATTGGATACATCGTCACTTGCGATACCACCAACACGCAAACACTATCCAGTAGTCCAGACTGATCTCACGGCAGACGCACACTTGTCCCGGGAGATTATATAACAGACATGCATTGAAACACATACATAAGGGCTAGAAAGTTAAAGTTTATTTATGAATAACTAGTCTAATTAGACTAACTAAATTTCTATAGAAAAAAATAATTTTAGAAATCTAACATTATATTACAAATATCGGTCATTTATATTTGTTATTGCCATATGTGTAATTATTATTATTATTATTATTGTTATTATTATTATTATTACTTCTACGTCTACTACTATTACCACTACTAGCTACTACTACACTTCGTTGTGGAAGCAAACTGTAAATTAATTTCTACCCGTTTGTTCTGTTATTTGCATTTTTAACGGTGAAATGGATCAAAAGTATATCTGATCGTTTTTTGTTTTTTTGTCACTTTATTAATTCACCAGAAGTAAACTTGTTTTGCAGCGCTGAAACTTCGTCGATGGATCGATATTTTGCTCTCCTGATGTCTTAAGGACGGAATTTCCCGCGTGTATGTATATCCGCCTTCTTTAAGTATTTATGCTACAAGAAACGTAAAATTACTGATTTATTAAATAATGCGTTGTTTTCCCCAAGATTGCATCGCTTTCCTCAAGAAAAACGGTTGATTAAAATCAAAAGGTGTGTTATTATGGATTAAGTTATAAGATTGTTCTGCGTAAATGTATGTGTATATATGAAATATATTTAACAGGCCTATTAAAAAACTATTAAAAACTTTTTAGAAAAAAATACATACTTACAATTGTATTCGATGTTTGTTTCATTATTGTTCAATATATATTTATATTTCAGAACTTGTTAATACAGTTTAGACTCGCGAGTGGTCGCTCAGAAAAAAAACCTGGAGAATGGCATATTTTTCCATGCTGAAAGCCATGCCAGCTGTAATAAAGGCAGAATCTTTCAGTGCAGCTATTATTTCAGGTGCACTAATGGGATCAGAGCAGCACAAAAAAAATCCATAGATTACTGCTATTCTATCTTCCTCCTACCTTTGTCATCTGTGGAGCGTAGCCAAGACCTGGAGGTGAAAAGAGAAGCTCAGTCAGGCACCCAGGCCAGCTGCTCTGGAACCTGGGTGTGTGTGTGTATGTGGGGGGGGGGGGGGGGGGGGGTTGTCGGCGGGGGGAGGGGGGCGTTGATGTGGACTGCCCGTCGCATGTGGGCCAGCCGTGAAGCACCGGGACGAGTCTCGCACCTCCCCAGAACACTGCGAATTGATCAGCACCTGAGAGGACGGGCGTGGGGGGTTTTGGGGGGGGGGGGGCAGTGCAGCCAAGGACAGAGGTGTGAAGAGCGAGGTTCTGTGAGACGGAGAGCAGAGGGCTCGTCTTCCAGTAAAATAACATAGATGACCCATAATGAGCTCTTCTGCTTTTGAACACAAATGTCATCAGAGTCGATGGGTGACTGGAAATTCACTGTGGTGACTTCGATAAACAAAGATCCATGTGATTCCAAGTGTTTAAATCTTCCAAGCCCATATAATCAAAATGTATAATAAAAAGAGTAATAATAATAGCATTTCTGTCGTTGTTGCTCTTGTACCAATGAAGTATGATGCATAGGATGCATGTGGACGATATAGATCCACCGAAATCATATACGCATATTCATCACATAATGTAGGTTCATGTCCTTGTCATGAAATAAGCCCAGTAGATGCAGACCCTCTGAGATATTCCTTGGCACCAGTTCCACTCTTCTGCTGAATCAGTCCATTTCCCACACTCCACCCGTTTAGCACGAGTGGGAATGCAGTCATGCGTTCCTGAGTTAGCGGCTAGCTCTAAAATCGGCCCCTTCGCACCTGCTCTCGCTAAAGGAGCGATGTTTAGGATCCAGCCCGGCTGCGTGTCCTTGCTGGCCATTTCCCGGGGGGGGGGGGGGGGATTGACAAGTTCCAAAGGCTCAGCCACAGTCTATAGATGACACACACATATAAAAGGCCTCTTAAGTCCTTAACTCCACTTAATTCACAGTTTTTATATATTGGACTGGCTATTTGAACTCTTTTCCTTTAGATATTAGATTTTAGACCATCTCACGCTGTTTGAAAGGATGAAACCTTCAGAACACTTCCTCCCAAAGTTTACTTTCATTAAAAGATCTAGGATTTAAGTGCCACAAAAAGTGTCCTGCTTTCAATGGCGCAGGCATCTTGCTTAGAAGAAGGAAGCTTTAAGTCGTGCACTGAGCTGGAACATAAGGTGGAATTCCTGCTAGCAACCACTAACCCCTGGGACGCGGTGGATCAGCCCACATCTGACTCGGGGATTGGCCTGCTGACCTCGGATCCCAGACGCAGAGCGACCGACTTGGAGTCCGATGCGGAAATGAGGGACACCTCATCTCCGCGCTTCCTAACGCGCAACGATGCAAAAGAATATCCTAAAGCGATTGCTCATTTTGCTTCCATTTATAATAAACCTTTTTCTAAAAATCAGGCCTGGCAAGACAATCGAATGGTAATATTCTCCAAAATATCTGCCTTATAACACTCTGAAATACATCTGGGTAAGTAGCGCTTCTGTTTGGTCGACAAACAAGATTAGTTTGCATATGAAAGCATGCTAATTGCCTTTTATAACACTGTCACGTGCCGCAGCCTGTGTGCTGTGCGTCCATGGGAACACTGCATTATCAAACTGTCTTTTCCGTATTCCCCCATATAGCTACAAGAAGCACAGGAGCCTGTTTAAGGAGTCATTGATCCGTGTCCTTTTCATATCATTATTTTGTGAAACAATCCATGTTCATTGATTTATAGACTGTTTGACAAAAGGTTAATTTGCAATTCTCGGTTCAATGATCTCCCATATTTGCATGTTAACAAGCTGTATATACTTTGGTTTTCGATTTGTAGACTTGGAATTTAAATCGATTGGAATGATGTTACATCACCGCGGTGTGTATCTCTGGATATTTATTGATAGCGGCCATATTGGCTTTATGAGAGGTGGGCTGCTAAAGGTCTGTTGATGCTGGACGGCAGCGTTTTTATCACTTCCTGGGCGCTGAGGGTTGCCAATTTTCCCCCGGAGACAAATGGCATCCTGTCTTGCAACCGCTACTGTAAGTAAGTGCGACCTTAAGTGTGAGGGGGTGGGGGTGGAGAGGGTGAGACTGGCCATCATCCATTTGTGTCCCCCACCTCCACATACACAGACACACATGCCTTTCTGCTGCCGGCTCTGTGCCCCCCCCCAGCCCCTTGGGCCTGGGATTCCCTCACCTCACTGGGGGGCTCCAGATTGACCATGGACACTAAAGACCAACCATTAGGACTCCGAAGGACCTCTGACATATTCCTCAGGATGGCAGCATCTACATGCTAAGAGTCACCTTTGTAGTTGAGCGGAGATGGATGCGATCTGAGACCTGATATGATATTGAGGATGAGCGTGATCACTTTGGGGAGACGTAGGGGGCGTGGGGCTCATGAGTGGGGTTCACATGTGGTCGCACGACTCACCAGAACCCCTGATTCGCCAGCTGGGTCGATTCCAAGCTTCAAAACAGACTGGGGAGCGGGTAAGTGTTTCACAGTGCGTCTGGAGTAACTCTTATCCAGCCAAGGGGTCGTGATGAAAAGGACTCGTCGGACTGCCCTCAGATTGAGTCGTAGTTTCTGTGTAGAGGGTGGATCTGTCCTTGAAGTGCGTAACAGTCATGAGCAGATCTTTAAATCAAGGTTCTTTCATGGAGACATTGAGCAGTAACTCATGTGCAAAGAGTTGGCAAATACACTGAGAGTGGAAATGAACTTCAAAGGGTGTAACTCTTCTTTATGCTGATTCTGTGTGTGCATCCAGTGAAATAAAGGACATTAATCCTGCACAGTGCATCCTGCATGTGAAATGTGTGCATATTATTGTCTGTTAGCATAGTTGTGAATTATCAGTCTGTCTGTCTATCTATCTATCTATCTATCTATCTATCTATCTATCTATCTATCTATCTATCTATCTATCTATCTATCTATCTATCTATCTATCTATCCATCCATCCTTATTTTGCTGTCCACCAGTAGTTGGTTATAGAGGAAGTCTGAAAGAAATGCTTTTAAAGTGCTTTTAAAATGTTAGCAGTGTGATCAAACTGAGTTGGCAGTGAAGTCACAAGATGCACTGCGATCTCTGTGACTTCTACTGCAGCACTGGTGGTCTGTGTCCATTTACTTAGCCTCAGGTCAGGATCCATTCCATGCCAAAGACACTTTCATGTATACTGGATGGTAACAAGATTTATGTAGAACGACATACTTGTACAAGGGAGTATTCTTTATTCTTTAATTTTAGCATTATTCTTATCTGGATGTTATGTAAACATTGACAATGCTTGCTATATAAAACTTCATCTCATCAATTTTGGGAATCCTAAAGTATTCTTTATCTTTGTCACAAACACTGCTGTTGCTGCGGCCCACAACAGTACAGTTGATCATGACGAACGTGGCAAATTAGCATAAACCGTATCATGTACCGGATGAGAAACCATGCACCAATATGGCGGCTAACAGCTTTTGTTTATTGTGGATTGTACCATGTGACATCATGCAAGAGAGTTTAATTATTTTTACTATGATTGCAATATGTGTTATTATTATTATTGTTATTATTATTATTATTATTATTATTAGTAGTAGTAGTAGTAGTAGTAGTAGTAGTAGTAGTATTACATTCTACACTGAAAATCCATTATGACCTTAAGAACTCATCATAACATTTACCTGTAAAAGCTAATGAACCAGTGCAATATTTCCATATCACCTACCAAAAGCTAAGATCGTTTGGCGAGAGTGTGATCAGTCTAGAAGGCAGCCCCAAAAAGCCGAGGTGCGCTTCCCGGGTGCAGTGCGTTATCGCCGATGAAGTCGGATGCGACAAAGCCTCCTGATGGATTTATTAATTCGGCCACATATCAATATGTGCGGTGGTGCCTTCCGCTGCGATCCGGGAGCTCGTTACTGAGAAGGATGGGGGCCAGAGACGACAGCGTAATTATCACCGTGCGAGCATCTCCTCCGTTATCATTTCAAAAGTAGCATAAATCTCAAGGCCTGCAGGCTGATTTGCATATTTATTTATTTTAATATGAAAGCCGATTCGATATATTGTATTAGACTTAGGAGCCTTTGACAGACTTCGCCATTATTATTTCATCCGTGCCTCACGTTAAGATTAGCTAATGTCTACGTGCTGAGGGTGTGTCAGACATGAACACTGATGGTACAGCTCTGCGTAAAAAGAGTAGCTATTGAATGCAGTCAGCAGACCACTGCGACTGTTACATAGGTCCACGCCCAATGCTCACCCCTTACCCTATTCTTATTGGCTAATTAATTATTGGCTTATTGGCTAATTAACACATGACGTTAAGCGCTGGGGGTTTTGTTTGCTACGTGCAGTTATTCAGGCTAGGGGGCGGAATCTTACAAACACAGAGCGTGTTTTCTAAATACAGCCTGAGTGAAGTAAAACAATTAAATAACGAAGGTTAAAAAATGACTGACTCTCGCTTCATCGAAGGCACCCTGCGCTACTTGTCTTACTGCTGGAACGGTAATTGTTCACATTCCAGTTGGGATTCGGTTCAGGCTAAATACGCTTGAGTGCCACCGAAATGTTTTCTTTGCACCCAGTGAGAAACAGCTCGGGCCGGTGTATAAAATACGGGAACTCCGGAGGAAAAGCGAGAGGAGGACGGGCAGAGGCACAGGGACAGGACAGGCAATTAAGGCAGGCGAATCGCCTGGGGCGCCACGCTGGCCCGGTCAGCAACAACAAATCTGCTTTATTTGCGAATTTTGTTTTTCACAAAAGTGAAAATAAAGGAATTGTGTTTATTAAATTCTCTTTGTTCATATTATTAATTTAGACTTCACGCTAAAATAATGGTCGTAAAGTTTGCCATGTCAGGCGGGGTGCGTTGGGGGGGGCCCATGGAGGTTTTTTGCCTGGGGCCCCCAGTGTCACAGAATCACCGCTGGGGAAGGGCCAGGAATACATGGGGGGAAATGTGATAGTGTACCGATGTCCTATTCTTTCATATTCAGGTCAGGAAGTTGCTAAAATTAGACAATTTGTAGGTAACAAACGAGTGAGATTAAACTTGCTTTGGAGTAAATGAAGCCAATCTTTGCATGGCGCTCCTGTCAGGCGGGGGAGCCAGTTCCAGGTGCTGCTGTTGAGTGGTCCTGCCCTTTGGAGGCGCAGTGACCCCCTAATCCCTCACTTCATCATGCTAAGCCACACGGGCAGAGGTCACACAAATGACCCTAAGCTGGAGCACCCCGACCTCCTCATTCAGAGCCAGGACATGCCGTGGCGTAGCTGACGTCGCGGCTCAATCCAAAAGCGAAGAAACAAAATCTGAAGATACGGGAGTGTTAATGTCGGCGGTAGACCCATGGGGCTTCGGGAAGTGGATCAGAACCGGATACCCCTAAAAACCCCCTATCCACGTTTGCAGCTCAGTTAGAGTATCATATATCTGTGTGGGATTCAATCTCTGCGGCGCTGTGTCTGGTTTTCATTGAGTGGCCGGCACAGGGCCTGAGATTTCCAGCAGGCCAGCGGAGGCGGTGCCGGTCGTACATTCGTAAGCAGCCCCTCCAACCAATCAGCTTCCAGTGATTTATCTGGTAGCCCAGCTCAGTCACTCAGACCCTCCTGACTTCCTGAAATCACAACATTATGCTTCTCATCACTTAAAGGGTACAAGTGAGGAAAAGTCCAGTATCTGAGACCCACTAACAAACATGTTTAACTGTGTGACCACTGAACCAATCAGGCGGCAGTGTGTGGCTCAGCAGGCTAACCCTCTGTGCCTGTGATTGGAAGATTCAAGCTCTGCTTTGGCAGCATATTCCTATAAGTGTGGGCCCTTGAGCAAGGCCCTTAATCACCCCCCTGCCCCCATGGCTTTGGCTGTCCTTCAGTGCCAAGCTGAGTCTCATCTACATGTGGGTTATAGAGAGCGAGATCAGGATGTTTCCCCGCATAGATCAATCAGATGTCTTTTTTATTTCAAATATATAAAATATATCATTATTTGCTAGCAAAATGCTTCCCCATTCTTTCCCAGTTGTCCCAGTAATGGTATCATTGACCCCAGTATGGCCTAGGGGAGCCTCCTCTGGGCGAAGAGCCTGACTTTCTGGTTCTTTCCACAGCCTCGTTAAGCCTCCCTATGCCTGTCTGTGCACTCCCCCCCACCCTCCCCCAGGTCCCATACTGCCGGCCTGCTTTCGCCACACTCAATGAATCTAAAAATAGGTGCGCTGCGTGAAGTCTGGCTGGACAGCCGACAGAAACATACTCACACTGCGTCTTTTTACGTGTCAGCGCAGTTTGTGATGCATTTCAGCTGCCGTGTTACAGAAGAGCTTTAAATGTGGCTCGGTGCAGCATTAAAAATGTATCGAATGTCCAGAGCAGGGCCTCATAGCTTGTTATGGCAGTTTGTGCCCTGGAAGGAGCTGCCGTCTTCTCCTGTGTGAGCCTGACAAACTACTTACGCTTCCCCGCGCTGCATTAGACCAAGATGGCCATGTCTGGGGAAGCGGTTACGGTTAAAGGACAGGCATGTGCCATGTTTGTTATTACGTTTGATGACCTGGCCCATAAACATGATGACCTAATCAGAAGCGACATGATTTCAGTAACAGTTGAAATATGTACGTGTCGCTACTGTGAAACCGTCCTCCTTAAAGGCTAATAAAGTTTTTCAAAATCCAAACCAAAACAGGAGAGGCTTAACGCTGATGATTTCACTTGCATGGAACGGAACCTGAAACGGCAGCGTCTGGGAGCATAAATGTGATGTTTGCTTGGCCAATATCCTTCCCAGTGTCCTTTGCTGCGAAGGCAAAAGTGAGGAGCAAACGGGAGCTGATCCCCAGGACAGAGCCTGCGTGGGCAGGTTCTGCTCCCCATAAGATGGATTTCATTTTATTCCAACCTTGACAGACGTTCACGAGGGCTGTGTGGATCAGGAGCCTCGCGCAGCAGATGTGATGGATGATCACTGGAACTGAAAATTCACACGCAGCTGCACTAAACTGCTGGAATATTCCCGCCGCTCGCGATTCCGCTCGTGTTTCTTCCCTGGATCAAACACGCGTCGTGTGTCTCCTAGCTCCTAAATTAAAAGACGGGGGGGGGGGGCTGTTTAACCGCCCCTTAACGGGCACGTTCCCTGCAAACACTTCCTCATCACAAATCTTGCAGAAAATCCCCTGAAATCTCCTTTCGGTTTGTTGTGTTTTTTCATCCACGACGATGAACTAAAACCTTTGTTATTTAAATTGGGTTGCTCTTAAGAACCTCATCGCTCTTTAGCGAGGCCCTGTCCTGTTTCTTTTTAAATACATATATATATATATATATATATATATATATATATATTTTTTTTTTTTTTCTGAGACCAGTCGTACTCCGGGTGCCCCCCTGAGAAGTTAAGGCCCCTGCAAACAGCACCATGCACTTCAGAGACAGAGGGACTCGTTAGCTGCTCTTCATTAGCGGGCCGCGTGGGCCGTGCAAGGGCACCCTCGTGCCCGAACCTTAGCCGTGTCTATTTGGGGGGTGACAAAGGGCAGCCCCCAAAAAGCTGGATTGTGCCTTGGCTGCAGATTATCCGGAGTGATGGGATTAGTATTTAATGACCTCGCATTCTCAAGACAAAAGGGGAGTTTTGCAAAGAGGCTTAGATATGGAAGAATTAACGCTGCCGGGACCGGCGTCCCTCCCAGCCCTCCCTTTCCTCCTTTTCTCCATTTTTCTTCCCTTTGTCGGGCCCAGAGGGCCTGGGCCTCTCGTACCGGGGTGGCAGTGAAGTGACACGGCGGATCAGACTGGCCGCAATTGGCCCGGGGGAGCAGCGGCACGGCAAAGCGACCAGGCCCTCGTCCCTGTCTCCGCTCCGTTCACCTTCCTCAGTATCCAAATCCGGGCCTGTCTGTTTGCCCGTTCCATTCGAGTCCATCCCCTGACCGTCCCTCCCACACTGCATGCCCCCTAGCTCTCCTTCAGCTACATGCACGGCCTTCTGGAATGATGGACTCCCAGAATGCACTTCCTCCCACAGTGCCAAGCCGCTGCCCTTTGCTTTTCCAAACTGGCGGGAAGGATCCAAGGTCACCGGGCCGGACGGAACCTTCCAGCGCGGCTCATTTTACACTTTATTTCATCTCTGACTATGTCGAAGATTAGTTATTGATTAGCAGGGCAATAAATTACTTCATAGGGAAGGCCCAACAAACAAAGTCATTAAGATTCCAATACTGACTGGGTCCGATAACTCATTACGTGCCGGGGTTACAGGATGGAGCGGTCCAGGGGAATACTGGAATAACGAGAGCAGAGCTTCACACCAGCCCTGTGCACTGTGTTTGACCTCTCGGTCAATTGAAACAAATTGATAATGCAGTTAACACAGTGTTTAACGAAACAATTGCAAGCAAAATATATTTAATTTCTTTTTCAAACACCCAATAAAGACTCTATTGAGGGGGCATAGTGGGGCGTATGAAAATGCCCGCTTAATTTATACATGCGAAAGAGTGCATATGCACGTTCAATACTCAAGGCTACAGATCAGCACCTGAGTTAATGTTGTCGTAACCTCTGCAGGGTGGCGCACACTTGGACTAGTCCCTGATAACCTGTCTAATAACAAACAGCACAATTGCGGTAATTAATCACTCTTTATACATCGATACAGCTCAATGAGAGCCAAAGTACCATGGACAGAGTGTGTGTGTCTTTGTGTATATATATATATATATATATATATATATATATGCATACACACACACACACACACATGAAACTGATTATCCTGGTCAGGCTATAAATATGATTGTACCTTTAAATTATTAGTTTTTAGTAATGATAAATCAATCTCTAAAATGACATTTTTTGCTATGGGCTGTTATATTATGACTATGTATTATAAGTTCAGCTAAAAGATTAGTTTGGTCCTGACCCTAAGCCTGCTTTCACTGTCCAGCATATTGTGCTTTCAGCTGAATTTACTGCCACATTAAGAAATGAGTGTTACAGGAAAACCAAAGCTGTGGCCTACATTTTTTTTTAAGAGTGATTGTTTAAAAATACGAGATTCCTCTGAGGAAACTGGAAATGATGCTGCGCTCGCTCCTCCCTGGGCGAGTGCGTTTATGTGTCTTTGTTCCCCTGTTAAATACGGCGTGAGGAAACAGCACCGGCATCACATGGAAGGTAATCGGCGGCTGCGATTGGGCGAGACGGACGCCAGTCGTGGAGCGAGGACTGAAGCGAGGGACCCAAATCCCCTGTGCTCAGCGTATAAATCAGCATACACTCTCATTTGGGGGCCCTCGACTGAGCCCTTGTTATGAGTAAATAAAGCCAGCCGAACGAGCAGGAGCAACGGACAAGCACGTTTGGGGGGCGGGGGGGGGGGGGGGGCGCGGGGTTACAGGCCGTGCAGAGTCTGGGGGGATTTTAGGAGGGACGGGGGGGGAGAGCAACGGGGGATCTGGGGTGAATGAGGGTAGATGGTCATGGCTCCTGCCCATAGGTACGGGTCACCTGCATGTTTGGCTTGGTGGAAGACTTTTATCCATCCATGTTCTGGACCCGTTTATCTGATAAAGGCTCGGGGCAGAATAATCCAGGACAGGGTGCCAACCCATTGAAAGGTACACACCTAGAGGTGGTTTGGCAGCCCCGGTACACCTTAGTGTGTTTTGGACAGGGGGGGAAACTGCAGAACCTAGAGGAAACCCCATAACGGCATGGAGAGAACATGCAATCTCCACACATATGGAGACTCAAACCCTGGTTCCAGAGGTTCAAGCAATTTCCTTCGGGATTAATAAAATTTCTATATTTCTTTCTATCTATCTAATCACCAATATGTGTTGGACGACATCCTATAGGTCAACAGCATTCGTCAAATCATGGACCTCTCCCAGAATCCTCGGAATCCTATCTGCTGCAGTCTCTTTCTTTTGCGTTAGAGACTTCTATAACATCTTATACAGCGTCTTATAACATCCAGCGCTAGTTCACTGTTTATCGATTCGCGAAGAGCCTAAATTGACTTCTCTCCTGACTGCAATAGAAGGAAGCCCTGCTTTTCCAGCTGTCATGGCTGGAGATTGAGTTTAGCATTTGGGATTGTCAGGTTATATCGGGGCTGAAAGAGCCATGTGGAGGCCCGTCCCTAACCTCAGCCCAGCACTAACAATCAAGGTATAACCTAAATATTTTCTATAACTTCAAGATCAAGAGTTTTATTGGTCAGAAAATCACTAAGCTGTTACTGCCTCAGCAGGGTAGAAAATACTCCTGCTTTGTAGGGTTCAGGAACATAAAGCAAAGGGATTCCAGGGGGCATGTTTAACATGTACACTGTGATCAAATACACAACAGAGGCCACATTTAATGATAATAAAAAGCATTAAGATTGTCCTGAGATGCATCCTGTGTAGAACGTTCCCTGCTTCATGGTCTGTGCTTCCTTGGAGAGGCTACCGGTAGGCCACAACCATATTCTCGGTAATTTAAGATGGATGGATTGATGGATGGATGGATTGATGGATGGATGGATGGAAGCATTAAATTCATACAGTATTTTTCAAATGTTTGAGGAGCTTTAATGCATTAAACCTTGTCCCACTATCTGTGGGGACTTTTCAGCTGTACAGTTGTTGACACCTGCTTGCGTGTTTTCCAATGAATTAAATCAAACAGGCGTGTCACATCCCACGATCTCCTACACCAGCATGTACCGCAATAATACCATCCATCCGCCTTCTTCAGACAGGCTTTCCTGGTGAGGCTCAGTAATAATGCAGTATATAAAAGTAATAATACCGTATAATTACATGACACTGTGCTTTGCTGTTTATTTTGGGAGAGTGAAAGAACTGCATTGATCAAGAATGTAAAACTGGAATCTTTTACCAAGATGAATGCGCCAATGAAATTGTATATAAATAAATATCTAGTCTGTGTGCCGATGTCCAAAAACAAGTTGGTAAAATAAACTGCTTCTCAGCGATGTTTATGTCATATTCTTCATCCTACGGGATCTCAAGCAGTGACAAAGGTCGCACATGCACAAGATTTAAAAAATAAATAGCACTGCTTTTTCAACAACATATTCAAATATATGTATTTATAAATACTGAAATACACCAAATAAAATTAGCTTTGCACCTAAGATTATTTTTTTTTTCCCCTTTTCACAGAGGAAGAAAACGGGAGACTGATATAAATTTGCTTTCACAGAGATTCTGCATCTTAACTGAACAGCACTGAGGGACGCGGACATTTGCCGCAGCTTCCATTCTGCCTCTGATTATCTCGCTTTGAGGCTGTATTCCTGTAAATGGGACATTAAGCGCCGACATAAAAAGGAATATAAAAATAAATAAAACATTTGCATTATATGAGATCCTTAAACAATGCGAATGCGGTGAAGGCCGAGGCGATGCGGGAAAGTCTCACATATAAAATGGGATTTTCTCGGCCTTTGGAAGCTAGAAATGATTGCATTCTCCGAGGTCTAAAGTCCTCACTTTGTATTTGAATAAAAACATCCAAATTGAAAAATCGGCATGTTTCCTGCCTCTCTGTGTGCCCTCTGAGAGCTCGGCAGCTTTGGGCAGCACCATTCTTCCTCGGAGTCGACCTAGCGACAGTGGCCGCCCCCTACCGTAATCCCTACAGGGGCAATACCATCAGAGGGTGTGAAATTAAATACATTACAGCACTAGGGATTAAAGTGTTTTATAGGCAGTTGTTCATCCACATCAAACTTTAGCCTTTAAACCCTGACATTTGATCTGGGACAGGAACCAATAGCTGAGAAAAGGATTGGTGCATTTTCTTTTTTTTTTGTGTCAGTCCTACTGAGCTGGGGGGGGGGGGGGGGGGGCTCTGTGCGGCGGAGATGCTACACGAGAGGGACGGAGAATGAAAACACCCCCAGATGAAGCAGCCCGGGGCCACGGAGTGACGGATCAGTGGGATCAAAACAGCACCGGCCAAAAGCAAGTTAAACAGAGTCGTGGTTAAATGAGTCTCTTTGGAGGTGGGGATACTGGCTTCCTATTGGTCAGCCTTTGAATGGTGAGACACTGATCTGTTTTCCCGGAGGGAGTGGGTGTGCGGATCAAAAGGGCGACTGAGAAAAGCACGCATAGGTGGAGTTTGAGTGAAAGGCGGGGCTCTGATGAAAGGCGGAGATTGGGTGAAGGGTGGGGTTTGGGAGAAAGGCGGAGCTCTGATGAAAGGCGGAGATTGGGTGAAGGGTGGGGTTTGGGAGAAAGGCGGAGCTCGGATGAGATGTACGCTCTCTGTGTCGACCTTCCCTCACAGCCAGAAGGCCAAGGTAAGAGAGGATGCCGCTGGCATGCTCAACCCAAGCGGCACTGCCATCTCCTCAGAGCAGGCCGCTCCCGCGAGGTGGCCTGCCCGCGAGGTGGCCTGCCCGCGAGGTGGCCTGCCTGCAGCATGTGTTTCTGGCCGCTTCCAGGTGCTACGTCTCACACGGCGCTGCCTCACAGCTTCGCTTCCTGCCGTCGGGGATCCTGTAATTACCCAACTGGCTGCCCCCGCACCCCGTGCTGTAGGAGACAGCGCCGCCCAAGTGACCTGAAGTGAAACGAGCGATATAAACAACATTAACATGAGCTCGCTCAGAATTCATTTTTTTGCCCTTTTTTCACCTGCTTAAAAACAAAACCATCTATCCATCTACCCATCCTGCTTTTCATCGCTTACCCCATGCAGGGTTTCCCACCCCAGGAAAAAAAAAGGCTGGAGTACACCTTGGATGGGAATACTTGTGTAAAAGAAAAAAAAAAAACTTTTTCATTAGTTTACACCAATAAAAAAATGCATGATATCACTAACAATCTTTTTTTTTTTACATGAAGCAATTCGGAGGATGATTAATTTGATGCTTAAACCCTTTGCTGTAATGAGATAATAAAAAATAAACAATTTACCCATAATCCCCTGCTGTACCCCACGACTGAGAAGAGTGCAGCCCTTCAGAGATACATATTACAGAACGGAAGCTACAGTACATCGCACATAGAGTGCAGGCTTTGTGTAAACATCTATGTACGTATCACGTATGTGTGTGTGTTTGTGTCTGGATCTGGGCATATCTACTTACATACACACACACAGAGCAGGAACCCTGCACTGAAGCAGAGCGAGGCCTTAGGCAACAGTAATCAGGGTAATTTGTGAATCAGAACGTCATCTTCTCCCATTCCTGTTCATGAGGTTCCTCCGAGGGGGTTTCCCACCATGTGTCCCCCTGTCCCTCTGTCACGCGTCTCCAAAGGAGACGTCCTCATCCACCTTAAAGTCCCTGAGTGAAGGGAAACCAGCAGCTGTTGGGTGAGAAATTACTTTCTCCTAAACACCTTTTTTTTCCTTCAATTGGTTTGGCTCCCTCTGGGGTTGGGGGGGGAGGGGGGTGGTAATTTTCAGTGCTAAAACAAGCATTTTGCCAACAACTTAGGTCACGGTGGGAATGTTTATTCCGTTTGCCAAAGTGTGCGCGAGCACAAAACAGATGCTTCGGCGGGAAACGCCGCATGTCACGGAAGTGAATGTGTTTCTGATGGACGATGGGTGAGTCACACTCACCTGTGGTCTGGACCCACTGAGGAGATGAGGATCTAATACCACTGGCAATACCACGGGCACCGCTGAATTGTTATTAACACATTAAACTTGCTCAAACTTTTCATTTATAGCACAACATTTCAGTTTGTAAGTGATACATTTTGTCATACAGAATTAATGGATCCTAAAACAATAATACTATGTTATGACGTTTTTTTCTGGCTTTTATTGAACTTTTCAAGAAAAACACAACTGAAAGGATTGAAGTAAGAAAAAAGAGCAAAAAAATATGGATTTCAATATCAAAGATGAAAAAGAGGCAATTCTTATATAGAAAATATATCCTTAGCAAATTAATAAAGACGGTTATATCAATATATTATGACATTTCCCTGCATTACTTTAATGACTGATTGAAATTATATATTGCCAGTTTTGCCATTTTAGATTCACGTGTTATTACACAGACTGTAAGGACTGTGTTTAGTCTGATTGGTAGCATGACACTTCCTCCAATGCATGTAATTGCAGTGACACAGACACACCAGCACACATGTATAAATGCTTGCAATGGTATCTCCCGCACCATGATCCGTGTTATGGCTCTAATAGGAGTGTGGGTTGTACCATTGGTACTGTTCTTGTTCAGTAATCAGGGTCGTACCATTATCCTGACACCTCCTTCAGCTACTGTTAATGTTACCATTATTTTTCAGTAATCAGGGTCGTACCATTATGCTGACAGCTCCTACAGCTACTGTTAATATTACTATTATTCTTCAGTAATCAGGGTCGTACCATTATGCTGACAACTCCTATAGCTACTGTTAATATTATTATTATTGTTCAGTAATCAGGGTCGTACCATTATGCCGACAGCTCCTATAGCTACTGTTAATATTATTATTATTGTTCAGTAATCAAGGTCGTACCATTATGCCGACAGCTCCTATAGCTACTGTTAATATTACTATTATTCTTCAATAATCAGGGTTGTACCATTATGCTGACAACTCCTATAGCTACTGTTAATATTATTATTATTGTTCAGTAATCAGGATCGTACCATTATGCCGACAGCTCCTACAGCTACTGTTAATATGACTATTATTCTTCAATAATCAGGGTCGTACCATTATGCTGACAACTCCTACAGCTGCTGTTACTATTATCATTACTGTTCAGTAATGTTGGATGGATGGATGGATGGATGGATGGATGGATGGATGGATGGGTAAGAAGCTATTCAGAGGCTCCATCCAGCAGAGTTTAACCTCTGTGAGTAAGCATTACCCCCCAGGGACACCCCCTCCCCAAAAAGAAGACCATAAGCTGGATTAGGCAGAGTCAGCCGAGGTGGTGAATTCAGCCAGGAAGCATGAGGGTTACGTGCCAAAGTATATAAACGTGCGGGGTCTGTAAATGTCACTCGCCTAAGTCTCCCATTAGTAGAGATGAACTGTGATAGAGGTGACCAGGACGTAAGATGTCCCTAATGCCCTTTATCAAAGGCATAATGCCAGCCATTATATGGCTCCAGCCACAATGCCTGTCACTTTCCCTCTCCTCCAGCTGCTAAAATGGGATTACTGGGAGGAAGCACTTTGACCAGACACAATGGGGAAGGAGCTCCCTTCTGTGGGACTCAGAGAACTCAATTCACAGCAGCGAGCCAGCGGAACATCCTCGGCTGATTCGGGGAATCTGTGAGGGAATCCACAGCAGAACTATACGTTTCATTCCAGCTGCACCATTGAAGGAGGCCATCCTGGAATGAAAGCCTTATTTATATTCTCAGGTTATGGAGAAGAGTTCTCAGTCGGTCACTTGATGTTATACTGGTGACATCAGCAAATGCAGCCTTTGTTTGTGTCTAACTCTTCTCTTAGAAGCAGCCTTTGCAATTATCATTCTGAAACAAATCTCCAAAACTCACCCAGTCTCCAGGATATGTTTTCGAGAATTTTTTTGCATACTGAAGGAGTTTTGGTTCCCGACACTGTAATATATGATGAAGAAGCCTGAGTTTAAGGTCATTGTTCGATATCATCCCAAAAACAACAAAAATGAGTTTTCAATTCGAGTTCCAATTCATTACAGCACAAGCTAGTAGTGTCACTAAACTTGCCAATGAACCTCGAAATGTCTGAGCTCTCTCTGAGACGGTCCTCACAGTTTTCAGTCTTTTTTGTGTTATAGGGATTTTAGCTGTCTCTGCTCACGAGTCCCGCTTCCATTGATGGAAACCGCAAAGCAAGCCGTAAGTTGTGATGGAGCGGATGACACTCATACAGGAAAGCGAGCATCATATCTCTTACTGTCTACCTGTGCCGAAGGGTAAATGATGGCACGTTCGGGTTTCAAGGGCTCCCAGAGGATAAGCGGTCTGGGGATTTAGGATTTACGCATATACAGTTTCACTTAAGTTCCCCAAACTCTGCTTTGTGGCTCGTAGTTCCTTACATAATCCCTCCCACACCACGTTCAGGGACGTGACGGAGGCCACACCGGGGGGGGGGGGGCACGTAATTAAGACTCTGCGATGCATGCTGCCTAAGTGGAATCGAATCCACTCCCACGTGGCCTTGAAAGAGGACACCTCCCACTGGAGCGACGGAACGCACCGGAAGGTAAGCGATGACATCACGCGAACAGCTTCTCTGAGCATAGGCGTGGAGCTGATGCCCTTCCGGATAAACGGAAAGACTGTGCTGAGATTTATCCGGTCACCCAGGTATTTCACTCTATCAAACGCACAAAGAAAGATTTATAAGATAACTCTTTAACTAGCTAGTTATGGGCATCTTTTATGCCGTGATACATTCCATCTGTTTACATCCCTGAATAATTTTAACCTAAATGGTTAGGGTGCACCTTCCACTCGACTTTGGTTTACATCTTTAACCACGACGCCACCTAGTGGCCCTGGTAGGTCACTTATATTTTATGGACCTATCACAGAGTGAGAATTCTCTGCCTTCCAGTGGGATCAGGTAGGCATGTCTGGGGAGTCACATGACTAAACTGGAAGTGGGGGTGGGGGGGGGGAGGTTGGGGGCTCCGTGGTTTGGCGCTGCGTAGGACGCCACCCTACCGAGTTCCCACGCCGTCTCGCGGCTACACTGGGCACAGGGAGCACAACACAGCACTGTATGCGTGGGACCCTTGGCACAGCATGCGGGCTGCCTCTCCGGCCCGGTCTGGGCTCTCCCCCCACAAAAACATACACACACATCCATGCTACCAGCTCGTAGCCTGGGCAGTGAGCTCAGACTCAGCATATTTATTTAAAAAAAAAGAAAAAAACTGGGCTTCCTGAGTTGGATGCCGCTCAGACCCATTTGGCGAGGCTCTCCTCCGTCTCTGCGACCCTCGTCTGCCAAAAAAACGTCATTTTCCCCTCCCTCTCTCCGAATTGAAATGGCAGATCCTGTAGGTCTAATGCTGAAGAGGACTGGACACTGGAAGAAAAGAGAACGAAAGATGTTTCCTGGGGTTAAGTTAAGCCTCCCCACTGACTCGGTATGCGGTCACACACATAAACACACACACACACACACACACACGTATGTAGGATATACCTATCCATATGGGGCCAGCTCATTCACTTCTATGGGAAAAATGCTAACGCTAACTATGACAACCTTAACCGCCACCCTGCCCTAACCATAACCATAAGTAACCAAGTAAAATGCAAGAGTTTTTGCATTTTTAGTTTTTTCATAGCGCTCACTGATTTTTATAAAATAGAGTTTCCCCTTACGGGGACCAGGAACCCGGTCCCCATAAGGATAGGCATACCTGCTTGCACACACACATATACACACACGCATGCACCAAATTTCAGACATTTGCTTTACATCTCCTTAGCAACCCCTAGGAAATATGTGCATTTCTACACATACTCATACTGACGTGTAGCTTGGCAGTCCTACATGATTCTCCCTCTTTTAAAGTTTATATGTTATAAAAACTTATAGAAAACTCACATTAATATGTGTACGTCACTTTGGGGTCCGGGAAGGGGGGGGTAGTGGTGATATACACAAGCATACCGTGATCCTGTTCACCAGGCAGCAGTGTGCCTCATCCAGTAGAGGGATTACCGGCCGCGATTCCCCGCCATCCGCCCCTTCCCACTCTCCCCCAGGAAAAGCGGAGGAAGAGAACAGCGGCGGACGATTAGACGCCAAATGTTTGCCCGGCACCGTAAACGACTGGCCTGCACATCTGCCCAGGATCCTCTAATTAAAAGCAGGGGAGCAGAATTATATTTATTGTCAGCAGATGTGATGGGAGGGTCTGGGGGTGTCCGGGGAGCCGGCGTTACGCGCGCGTGATACCGCTGATCAAGGGCAGGCTGAGAGCCGCGGTGCCCTCCACCTGCCATGCAGGTTTCTGGCATTGGCTGCCTGCATTGTTCCATGATTGCTGCACCGACAACAGGCTGCTCTCTGACATCACAGAACAATTTCACCCTTAATTGGAATCAGATGGGAGAAATGGAAGGCGGCGGGGGGGTTGGGTTCTTTATTCCCTCTTCCTTGTATTGACTTCAGAAGTGACATCAACCTTAATCCAGACTTCAGAGATGTATCCCAGTTGACCGTCAGGCATGATGTTACTTGTTGAGTTTCATTCTCCTCCAGAATGTCCCGCATGCATGAAGCGTGAAGGCTCTTTGCCATGTGTCAGCGCTACAGTCCATCTGTAAGATCTCAGACCTCAAGAGGATAAAGCTTCGATACGGGTTAGCGTACAATGTCGCAGTGAGTCACAGACGTTACGTATCGTAGAGTTCGACTGGATGCTTGTTTCGTGGTTACACGATGTCGCTCCCAGCATGCCTTGGGGCTGCCCAATTTTTGGTTTATTACTTCATCAAGCTCTTTATTCGTTGCATCTTACGGTTCTTTTATCTCTCGGTTATGGGCTGTATTGTGCTCGCTGTTCTGTTCCTAAGTCTTTCTCCTTTATTCTGGTTTATATCACCCACCGTGGGGCGGGTGACACTGCACCCTGATGACACTATATGCTGATGACTCGCACCATCATGTAATGTACATGTGAGTATGTTGGAAATGATAGAGCGTGATTAGCCAACTATAGTGTCCAGTTCTGATACTGAGTCATGGAATATGATAAAGTACTAAAAGTGTTTCATTGTTACACAGCAGAACAGCTTTTATAATTAATGTCACAGGAATAATCAGCACAGGGGCCTAAAGTCACCCTACCTCTGTAATAATTTATAACTATTAATTTATAACTATAAAGTATAGTTATGTGACTTTTCAATTCAAAGCAGTCCGTCCATCTTTACAACTGGGCATTTCAAATTATTCCAATAAAGCACCTTTATAGAGGGCACTGTAGTGTTAACCCAAACTTGTATCCTGGCCAAAAATACTTAACAGAAGAGAGAAAAAATAGATAGTCGATTTTAGGTTCTCAGATGATGTCCGGACCCTTTCTTGCGTAAGCAGCCAGCCTACCAGACAGCAATAGCTGCTTCTCAGACAAGTCCTCCATGTCCACCTCCATACTGCTGCAGACCACAGATTCAAATCATTGCTGCTTCGCAAAGGCTGCTGTGAGTAAGCAAACGCATGTCCGACTTTGGGAAAGGAAGTGCTTGGCTCTAAGCAGCCAGAAGATGCAGACAGGTGCCACCTGTGTTTGTGCAAAAAAAATAATGTTCCTCTTCTTGCTGTAATTATTTCCTACCACTGTTTGAAACAAAAGATCGGTCATTTTATTTTTGGTCATATTCATTAAAAGTTGCACATTGAAAAAGGGGAGGATTTCCTTTAAAGGAAAAGTTTTTCAGTGTTTAAAGGAATTATTGTTGGTTTTTATTTATTAAACCTGGGGTCATTTGGGCTTTACAAGTAGAAAAAATCTGTGTGTGAAAATATGTTACTATAAATGGGTATAAGAATGTAACACTTTACTTGACAGGGTACAAATATGTAGTAATAATTCAGTTACTACTGAAGTGCAAATCATGATCAAATATAGTTGCTACCTGAGATTAAACATGTGTCATGATTCATTAATGATGAGCAAACATATAATCGGTATTTCACGTTTTATTCATTACTTGTTCCTTCAGTGGTTCCTTCAGTGGCTCACAAAGGTTTACAGAATTAACAGATACAGTGACAAATATAGTAAGCGCTTGAGATGAAACATGCATCATGATTCATTAATGATGAATTAACATGACATCAGTATGTAACTAAGACTTAGTTTGTGGTTAATTAATACATAAGTAATATCATAATACTATATTATTTGTGCTCCGTCAAGTAAAGTGTTACCAGTCTATTTGCATGTGTCACAGCACAGCAGAGCACAGGAAGAACTGGCCCTTTGCTCATATGGGAATATGGACCCGCTAACGATTCAAGCCGCTGTGCTCAGCCCAGCTCGGCTCAGCGCATGTCGGTCGGCCGACTTCAAAGTGCCGCCTCTCACAGGTACAGCTCTTCATGCCAAATAAATGCTCCGAAGGGGGCAAGTTCTGCTCTGGGCAGCATCTGAGTTCCCAGGTTTTGGGGCAGGCGTGAAATATAAGAGGTAGATTGTAGCAGAGAAAGAGGGTCTCTCATTTAACTTTAAACCATTTCGTCTGATGGGCAAAAAGCAAGCTGTGGATCCCAAGGACTGTTTGGCCGACAGACTGTAGCATGTGTGTGTGTGTGTGTGTCTGTGTGTTTGTGAAAACAGGAAGGAAGCGAACTGAAAGACATGCGTCAGGTGGGGTCTCATGCTCCCACTGATCCGTGTCAGTCACTCTGATTGGCAGCCGAGTTTCATAAAAACAACACACCCCTGAAAAAGCTTTCCGCCGGGGGCGAGCCAGACCTTTTTTTTTTAATATTTCATTGCAGCTTGCCAAAAAATAAATGCTCATCTTTTTTGAGCAAAGATGACTCGGTTAACACTCTGCTAAAAAGAAAACAGAAGAATCCACTAAGATGTTTCTGTCCTATACTTATTCTGCATTTGAGATTATAACAGCAGGGATGTAATTAAAAACTAGACGACCGTAACCATATCCAAAAGCCACACCATGAGGATCTTTGCCTGTTTTTTTTTGTGTGCTGGGCCCTTTGTGTCTTAGTGGATTGTGTCCGACACAAAAACACAGACAAACAACAATTATTTGACTTGGCCTGAGGCATCCGCGAGACCTTCCCACCCGCCGCCATTGTCAGGGTTTATCCAGCGCACAAACGGAGCAGGAAGCTTCCACCAAATCCTCGGAGCGTATCCGCTTTCGGTAAGAGAAGACCGGTGACTGAATGGGTGCCTTGAGCGGACCTCCGCCGGATGCCAGGACGTGTTTACCGAGTGCGAGCTCCGCGCAGCATAAACAACTGGCTTGCGGAGTGGAAGCGATTTGGCAACCTGCAGAACATGTGGCCAGTGTCATGTGGCGAAGGAAGAGCCAGCTGGCACTGTGAGGACAACCAGCTATTATTGTTATTATGGGAAAATATGCTGCACTTCCACTAGACGTTTCAATGGTGATGGTGCACATGTCTGAGAACCGAGGGACTGGCCTGAAATACCGCAGACGGTGGAGGTTGGGCATCCTGTGATGGGGGTGAAGTCAGGTGACTCCATTATTTCACCTGTTCCTGACTGAGCTTCCTGTCAGTGCAGGAAATGCTCTCAGATCTTCATGTCTGACCCTGTGTCATTGCTGGAGGTCTTATAGCACCATTTTCTTTTCATGTTTTTTCACCAGATAAGGTCTCTTTTCCGACCGTCTTTGTGTCATGTGATTCTGCCACACACCCCTCCCACCCGGACGGAAAATCATGCATTGAATTAAGTAAAGATGCTTTGAAAAGCAGTTGGCCCCTAACACTGTCCCCACGGCCCTCTCTCACAAGTCGTTCTTGGTTCCCTTCTGTGATCGGTTTCCCTAGTGACCCTCGTTCCTTTCTCCTATCACCTACCCCGTTTCCACCAAAGCGGTACCAGTGCCGGACTCCCAAATCAGAACTGGCTCTGGCATTTCCACTGCAAAAACAAACTGGCCCGGGACCAGAAAATGGGCTCCAGCACAGCAGCACAGAAAGGCTAGTCTCCGAACTTCTAAGCGTAATGGCAGTGGAAGTGGGACTGGCTGTAATGTCCAAATAAACAAAAGAGCAATTGTACTAATTGCCACATTAACAGTAATGACATAAATATTTATGAAAGCATAGTTTAAAGTTTTCTTGTGGCTGATTAGGTTCCACCTTCATCAAATCAATGATAAACAAAAAGAAATCAAACATTTTATGTATATTTCCATTCCATTCTTTTTTTGAAACCAGTGAAAACACGGGCCGGTTCTCAAATGGCACCCAGTGAGAACCACTCCAGTACTGTTACCAGCACCAGCTCTGGCTCCACATTAGTGGAAATGAAGTAACTGTATCACATGATTCTGTTAACCATCCTGATTGGAGCATTATAGCATCCCTCTTTCATATTTAATTTTAGCACTTTCTTTCTTTATTTGATATCAAAAACTCCATCCATCCATCCATTTTCTTAACCGCTTATCCGACTGGGTCGCGGGGGGTCCGGAGCCTATCCCGGAAGCATTGGGCACGAGGCAGGGAACAACCCAGGATGGGGGGCCAGCCCATCGCAGGGCACACTCACACACCATTCACCCACACATGCACACCTATGGGCAATTTTGCAACTCCAATTAGCCTCAGCATGTTTTTGGACTGTGGGGGGAAACCGGAGTACCCGGAGGAAACTATCAAAAACTCATTGACTGTAATTTTTTCTTTCTGCTTCTTTTTTTTCCCTAAAATTAAAACTAAAATTTAAATAATACTTTTTGATCAGATTATTTAGTACAGAGCTAACCTGGGCATTTATTGAATATGTCATTTTAAGATATTTGGTTAAATGCTTATCCAAATAATGTCAATTATGCTGGAAAAATAGCTGTTGAATCTGGATTAGTAATACAATCTGCTTCTAAAGTGTCTGTAGGAGACTTATTGTACAGAATCAGCGTCCATCTGTAGCTTTTAAACACTGGATGATATATTGAGGAAGACAAGTAAGAAATAAACATGGAACCTAGATCTGACACATGCAATATTTCAGAATTTTATGCTGTATTTAAGGTCCTCCAAACACCAAATGAAAATTGCCTATAAAGTTGAGGAAAGGAAAGCAGAGCGGTCACTGATTAACAGAGAGAAATCTCAATGACTGCACCTCACCAATCATGTGTGATTTCACTTAGATTCTCAAACATGCAAAAATGATACGCTGTATGGCAAAAAGTATGTGGACACCAACTTGTCCATCATCTCGTTCCAAAACCAAAGGTTTTAATATGAAGCTGGCCCGCTCTTTGTTGGTATCTTGGCCTCTGCTCTTCTGGATTAGATGTTGGAACATTGCTGGTGGGATCTGCTGCCATTCAGATTGGATACTGATGCGGGGTGACCAGCTCCCTTTCTCTGAGCTTCAGCAACCTACCAACCGAAGTTTCTCCTAGATGTTCACCACTGGCTGACCAGGACAGCTGTAGCATCGCAGAAACTCGACTAACTGACTTGTAGAAAAGACTGCATCCAATGATGATGACAAGTAGGTCAATAACTGCTGGTGTACAGCCCATTCTGCTGCCAGTGTTTGTTACAGGAGATTGTGTGACTGTGTTCTTAATTAATTATGCACCTATATCAACAATGGGTTTGGCTTAATTAGGCAAATCCTCTAATTAATAGAGTTGCCCACATACTCTTGACCATATAGTGTATGAGTAAATATAATTCTGATGCATCCTCTAATGTGTAAAATCACAGCACATCTATCTATCTTCCAAGCCCTATTCCAGTATAGTGTTGAGGGGAGTAATCATGATACAAAGATAAAATTAAATTTTCACATGCATGCAGAGTAATATTTTATTGTAATAAAGGTTATCCTTGTATTCTGTGAAGAAGCTCACTGATGTGAGATCTGCTGAAGTATGAGGCCACAGGGTAATGTTGGAGAGTTGTAAACCCGCCTCTCTGTGACCGCCGAAGAATTACTCTTTAAAACGGGACTCCGGTCACACCGGTTAGACCGCAAGACGACACCCGTGCGTTTGCACGTCCACGAGAGGCACCGCGTGTCGGGCCTGAGCGCTGATCACGGACCGTGAGGTTCTGCCCGCGACGGAGCGTGTCAGAAAGCCGGAGACGTGTCGATTAGCCATAGCTTAGGAGCCCCTGGCCGTCCTCGAAGGTGTAGTCACACCCGCCACACCTCGCCGGCGGCGGGAAGGTGACAGGATTTTATTTCTACCTTTTTAAACACACGGAGATACATCTCAGCTCCGACTGGCGCTGAGGCTGCAACGTGTGAAAAATAATTATATGGCAAAGAAGCAATGGCACGGATGGGCATTAAAGGAGCTCATAACCCTGAGAGCTCTCCAGAGCCCGCGGACCGAATATATTCAAAGGTCCGCATTTTGCTAACAAGCCACAGCACTTTGTAATTACTACAGATACTGCTGTGCGTGTGATGCTGCTAGATCAACGCCAATGATGAAAAGTGTATTAGTCAAGGGTTTGCTTTTATGCAGATAATTTGAAAAAAAAACACATCAGAAGTCATCTTAAAAGGCAGGTAATATGCTACATGAGTCGATATTCCCATAGAGAAGCAATTATTTTTTTAGCATTTTATTAAAGGCATCAAGTAATTGGGGTTAAGAGCCATTGAAGGGATTCTGTCAACAAGAGGATTTGATCAAGCAACCTTCTGATTACGAGCACACAAACCTAACCTACCAAGACACACGGGACACAGAAGTGGTACTGGATATTTGTGACTGGTTTTGAACCTAGACCTATCACACCTCCGGTGAACGTAATAACTGTTAAACACTAAGGAACCATAGTCTTCGTAATCGGGACTATGGTTGTGCCCAGATATGGGGGGGGGGGGGGGGGGGGGTCCACCATGAATGGGCTGTTTCTACCCTGTCTGTTTGTAAGACCACCTTACTGTCCTTGATCCGCCCAAGTCAAGACGCGTGGGAATGATGGATCTCCACAACACGAAGCAGGGCTTCCCAAATTGAAGAGGTGAAGAGATAACGAAGGGAAAAGTGACTCATCCATGAGGCTGAGCCGATGTCATTCCCACTGAAAGAGGATCAGAGGGGCGGTCACTTCCACGGGTCGCACGCGAGCCGGAACTGTGTGAAGAAAACAAGCAGACATTACTTATTAATGTCGCCGCTGTCTGCCCGGCCCAAAGACCTCTGATTATTTTCATGCTTTTAAATTTGCATTCCGGCTCCTCACCGTGAAGTGATTCTTTTTATTTTTTTTAGCTAACAAGCTGGCAGATTCAGAGGAGGTCGGTCTTACGAAATGCATGCAATTAAGAACAGCACTGCCCCCCTTAAACACTGATTTGTTACCAGACCTGTTCATTTCCATTTCATCACTTTATCCTCTGCACTTTTCATGTTCGTAGCGGCATCAAAGTCCTAAATAAAAAAATGATGGAGACGCTGAATCTGCCAGTTGAGTCAAGAAGAGAATCCCAGGAGGTCTCCTTTAATGATAGAAGTGGAGAGTTAGCCCTAATGGCCCGAGATTTTGTATTCAGACAACAGCCTCTGCACAGAGTGAAGGTAGAAAGCAGTAAACTTCGAAGTCTTTCCTCCGAGCCACACACCCTTTGCCACCTGCCGTCCACAAGGAACCGGTTGGCGTCGCCATAGTAAGTGCTGTGCCATTTTTCGATAAAAATCACTCTTGCACATTGCTTAGAAATTCTACACACTAAACATAAGTAGGGAAAGTGATTAGTTGTCATTGTTGACACTCCACAACAAAATGTGTCCCCTGCATTTAACCCATGGGTGACACCATGACATAGCAGGGGGCAGCTAATTCAGGACACAGGGAACACCATCTTGCTTGGGGCACCTTAGTTAGTTAGATTCAAACCATCAGTCGTTCACCTACGTGGGCATTTCTCCAACCATTAGGCCACAGCTGCCTGCTTGGGCTTTGCATGCTGTTTACATTAAAAGAATAATTATTGACAATGAGACAATGTATGGTGTCACGATATTTTAGCCCAAGACAGATACATGATAGATAGATACGCTTTAATGGAAGGGAGGTTTGAATTTGTCCAGAACGTAGCATTAATGGCTAAGTTAGCTTTAATATCCATCACAATCGAAAAAAATTAAAAGAAAGCAGCGGGAATTAGTTGCCCAGTCGTCCTCCTATGTCACACCCAATTTTAATAACACAGACGTCAGAGAGATGCATAGCTGAACTATTTATGTTACGTGATAACAAAAAAATCATAAATTGAATGATAACACCAATATTGTTACAAGATTACAAAGGAGAACTGTCACTCCATAGGAGTACCAACTTGTCAAAAACAATGTCTTTTAAGAAACAGAGAGTTTTACAAAACTGTTTCAGTAAACCGAGATTCTTACTTTGTCTTTAATTAACCCTTTGACCTTTTTGAATTGACATTACGCTCATTGGTATGTGGTGAAAAGCATACATTTGAATAGCACTCTCGGTGTTAATAGGCTTTGTGCCCAGAGTTATTGTACTGTAGCCTTTCTAATGGACTGATATTTCTCAGCACTGTTAACCTCTTCAGTACCGATCATTTATTTACAGCAGACGTGAAAAGCTTCGTGTGGGTCGAAGTGCCGAACAGAGACCTGGGAACAGCACATCCACGAAGGAAAAGCCAATGTCTTCGGGATTCAAACAGGAACACAAACACATATGCGCATATATATTATATAAATTGTGAGTTTGATTTTGTGAACTTCGTAATTTTTTCTCCCCCACTATTTGCTTGAATAATTTAAGAAAGATAGCTAAATTATAGATAAAGTGCACAGTTTTGAAGAAAAAAGTACGTGTGCAGCCCCAGGCTAAAGCCGGGCCTTAATGATCTCGGGAGCTGGCAGAGAACTCGTTAGCGCCAGAGCCATTTATAAGTATTCCTTAAAATTGCAGGACTTCGCTGACTGCTGTGTGCCACAGAACAGCAAAGGGGGCTGTTTTTGACCAGCAGGAAAGAGAAACGTGTAAATCTCAGACTGAACTTTCCTTGAACTTTGCCCATGACCAGGCATCGGAATAGCCGGAATGTTACATGCAACATTTTAGTATTATTACACTATATGGACAAAAGTTTGATGATGTTTCATTCAGACCCATTGTCACAGGTTCATACATAAAATAAGGCACCTAGCCATTCAATCAGGTTTATAAACGTTTGTGAAAGAATGGGTCATTCTGAAGAGCTCAATTCAAGCGCAGTACTGTCACAGGATGCCGTCTTTGCGTTAAATCAGCTTGTGGAATTTCTTCCCTGTTAGATATTCCATGGCCAACTGTTAGTGGTGTTATTGCAAAGTGGAAGAGTTTACAAACAATAAAAACCACATAGAGAGAAAGACAGCGAGACACTGAGTGTTGAGATGCATAGTGTGTACAAGTTGTCTATGCAATGTTACTCCTAGTTACTCCTAATATCTATAAGGTTACTCCTGGTTACTACTAATATCTATAAGGTTACTCCTAGATACTCCTATATCTTCTGGTTTGTCTACCTCGCCTTCCCCGGGGCTGTTAGCATGACCTCTCCCAGTCAGTCCCTCCCCAGCACAGATCTTCAAGACCTCACTGGAAATCATCGCATTAACCCTCCGCAAGGCCTCCCAGAACCTTCTGGAAAGCGTGGGTCTTTAGCGACCAACCCCCCCACCCCCGCAGTCGTCGCAGCCCCAGCCCCCACCCCCTGATGCCTGGCATCCATGCCAGCTCTTCCAGCCCACCCTGCTGCCGGTTCATGCCCCGGTGCCAGTTTACGCCCTACTGCTTTCCCTCCTGGAGAGCTGCACATTCCCCCTAGCAGGCCTGCAGGCCAACATCATACCAGGACCTTCTGCCTCACTGGTCTCCCTGCTTCCCTCAGATGCACTCAATCCTTCACTTTTCACTGTATCTTTATGTGGCTGCCATAAGCCCTGTGAGACCCACGCTCCTCTATTGGGGTGTTTCCCAATCTCAGGATCCCACATCCTGTCCATGTTTTTGCTCTCTCCAAGCTCCCTACCAGACAGTCCACATAGAGGGAGCTGGGTGGGAGCAGAAATGTGGACTGTCTGCGGGTCCCCAAGGACCGGATTTGGAAACAATGGTCTAAGGGAACCAGAGCTCCCATGCTCGGCCTGAAAGGCGCTGGGTGGTGTGCTGGCTTTTGTTCTTTATCTGTCCCACGCAACATTCATTTATTTATATAGCTGAGAAGTTTATCCGTAGCAATTTGCTACATATACGTTACTGTTAGGTGGTTACTAAGGTGTTGGGTTGCGAGCGTGTTATGTTATCCTGTACTTGAGCGCAACACAGTGAGTAAGTACCGTTCTCTTGTTTAGGCTGGGAAATGAGGATCATGGGAAATGTATCGACCGTATGCACAAAACCTCGTATCTTCTGACAGGTTCATCTGATTCCAGGCATATATGTTGATACCAAGCCAGCAATCCATCAAAATGATCCCCTTGGGTAGGATAAGATCTTCAGCACTTCTGGATTTTGAATTTCTTGCTGGACTTTAGTGGGATCATTCAGCAGAAGATGCTGAGTGGATTCAGTGGTAAGATTGCATGGGTTTTGGTCGAACTAAACTCTACCACTCTTCATCACTCATTTCATAAAAACATCGTTCCTTTTTCATCTGCAAACTCATGTGAGGACCGTGATCACAGCGGACTGCAGGAGACTTTCTGAAATCTCAAATGCTGATAAACACAAAGAAAAAACTGCAGGAAAGGCTCCACGTTTTTCCCTTAATGTATCAGACGCCTGAATACATTTCACAAGGATGCTCCAGTTAACAGCCGGGGTGTGTTTATCCTCTGCGACTGGCAACCCAAAAAGAGGCAACTGGAAATTCAAAATGTTAAGTCTCAAAGTCGTCTCCATAATAGCAGGGGCCAAACTGGGGGGGGGGGGGTGCCACCCCCTCATTTTTAAGATGGGAAAAATTATTCCTCCTCGTTAACAAAAAAGAAGAATTTCTTCCCGCTTTGCGTAGCTCTGAGTTAATCATAGATCAGCGAAACGCTCCCCTATAATGCACGCGCCTCCTCCCTCTCACTCTGGATGCATTATCTATGCTCATGTCCCTGTCCCCCTCCCCACCCTCTTCTCTATTAGCAAGCGTCCCTCTGAATTTAAGTGCCTTAACACCCAACCCCCTTGTGTAAAATGTGCCTGTGCTCCATATTTACACTTGGCAGCAGTCGCGAGGCATTTCTCGGTAACGGTGCCCTGGCCGTCGCTGAAATGGCGTTTGTCTGGCGAATGGTTCGTCATGCACGCTAGGGCTGAGTCCGCCCGCGATCCTGTCCACGCCAAGACATGTCCTTCTGACAGACCGGCCTCAGAAATTTGCATATTTATCCCCTGTTTAATTGAAAAACGCATCTGTAAAGGTCACAAACAAGCTTTACAGAAACCATTTTAGCATGTGATAAATTCATTTGCATTAGATTTGACCATTTGACAATTTGTTTAATTCTTCTGGTGGGGGCAGGGGGGGGGTGTTGTCTCAAGAGGGCTCAGCTAAATAACAGTTGCTTGCTTAAGTTGCGTAAGTGTAATAACTGTTTTAATCAAAGCAAGGCCCTTATGAAACTGCTGATTTTCTTCATCCCGTGCATCTGTCCTGTCCATGTAGCAGCTGTGACGTTTTCCATGACTCACAAACACTGCCCGCCGCTCTGACTTTTAACAAACAGCCCCAGTGACGCTGCTCGGGGACAGCCCACGAATTACCATTTGTTTGGGTCAGCTCCGCCGCACTTGGCTTTTGCTGACCATTTGTCCCCGCTGACCAATCGACAGTTTGCCACGGCGCAGTTTGTGACACGTCACCCGAAACCTGTCGGTCCATATGGCAAGTCGATTGCAAAAACAACAGCAGAGTATCTGTTTTCTCGCCGCTGGAAACGAGGCTTCCAGAACACACGCGGTCCAAACTGCAATGTTCTGCTGAGCACAACATCATTTCCTGTTAGAACATCTCCTCACACCCCACCTTGTTACATAACATCGGCTCTCCCTAGAGTTATTGATCTGCGTTCATTAAAACATGTTCCAGGGAGAACAGAATTATTTCCTCATCCTATCCTTCAGATAAAATTAATTCTGTTGAGCTTTTTTTTTTCAGATGACACCTAAGAGGTGTGATCTCTTTGCCAGTGTTAAAGTTCTTCAGCTGAATTGCATCATCCCCAGTTAAATCCCAGGCTGTACAATATCAGAAACAATGCACCAGTTTGTACCTTTGAGGGTACAATTACTTGTCACCGGGGCTGTACCCTCAAGGGTCTGCCAGTTGTACCCCAGCTGCAGGTAAATGTACCTCCGAATCTAATTTAAGGTACAGAAATGGATTCTGGGGAACATTCTTGCGCCATTGGGGTTACATTGATGTTGCATGTACCTTGGGGAACAAAACTGCACCAGGGCTGAACCCATTTTTCTACCCCAATTTAGAACGTCTGCATATCCTGACCTCTGAAATATAAGGCAGGCTTGCAAGTAGATCCCCATTTTTCATATAAACATTAGCAAAATCTGCTACTGTAAAGATCCCGTCTTCACCTAAGATATCCATAACATAGAAACTAAGCATTTCCGATTCAGTTATGCCTTGATGACACCACCAAGGTCAATAACGCTTGCAAAACTCGGCATCTTCAGTCAGCAAGGAGTGTCTAAGACCTCACCCAGCGAAGACCAGCAGAGAAGATTTTAAATCCATTCTTATACATGTTAACACGAGCCTGTAAGCAACACAAGCGGCAGATTTCCTTCTGCTAAAACCTTGATCCGAAATGTGATTGTATGACTCACCATCCTTTATTTATAAAAGCACCTCTCATTACTGAATTTTTGCCAGAGTTTGAAAGGAAACGGGAGAGTTACTTCCTACATTAGTAAATGTAAGAGATGAATATTTAGATCATATAAAAAGTAAAAAGTCACCTTGAGGAACATGCAAGACTTGAATAAAGTCTGACTGGGTTGTTACCCTTATGGCCATGTGAGGTGTCGGTATAAAGGAATTTCTGGCAGATCTGTGGGGTCTGTAAATGATGCCAGCCTGCAAACAAGTTCTGTACAGCTCTGCATTGTGGCTGACCTGAACAATATAGATCTAAATCAATTATTAAAAACAAGACAGCGTTTTGTATGTACTATAAACTAACATCTGTGATCTGGGCAAGTTTCTGATGTACAGCATGGAGGCATTAACTAAGCATCGTGTGCTAATTTCTTTCATCTGAAATCTGAGCGACAGCCATAAAATGTTTCCTCTCGTTATTTTATGCAATTCGTTTTTTTCATCATGAAGGAATGTATTGAATGAATAGCTGACCACAGCTAGTGTTTAGATTCCTTGAAAGTATTTATATGTTTCACTGTCAGTCTTGCTGTTGCATTTAACAGTAATTATCTAATGGCTCTTTTTTTAATGGGATGGGCCAGTGGACGGGGGCGGCATGGTGGTGCAGTGGTTAGCACGGTTGCCTCACACCTCTGGGACCCGGGTTCGAGTCTTCGTCTGGGTCACATGTGTGTGGAGTTTGCATGTTCTCCCCATGTCGTCGTGGGGTTTCTCCCCATGTCGTCGTGGGGTTCCCTCTGGGTACTCCGGTTTCCCCCCACAGCCCAAAGCTAATTGGACTTGCTAAATTACCCATAGGAGTGCATGTGTGAGTGAATGGTGTGTGAGTGTGCCCTGCGATGGGCTGGCCCCTGATCCTGGATTGTTCCCTGCCTCATGCCCATTGCTTCCGGGATAGATTCCGGACCGCCTGCAACCCAGTAGGATAAGCGGTTTGAAAAATGGATGGATGGATGGATGGATGGGTTGCAGCCCTACAGACCAAAGGCATGCAGTTACTATTTATTTGGCAAATCCTTTTATGCAAAGCACCACACAATGAAAGCAGCGTCAGACAGTCTCTGGAGCCATGATGGCTAAAAGCCTTACTCAAAAGACCCAATGGTGGCATCACTCTGTCAAGTCAGGGATTTGAACCAGCAACATTCTGATCACAGTCCCGAACAAACACGCACAAATAAAACTTGATACTTCTATAGCATCCAGTGTGCAGTTGTGTGCATGCCATGTGATAGACCGCAACCTTAATTGGGTAACTGACTGTTGAAAATGCATATATGTACATATCTTTGTGAAGGATTGCCTGAGGATGAGGCAGCAGATTCTGTGTGTATGTAAATACATGTGTAAATACATGCAGAGGTGCAGACCACTTACAGAGGACTTGGGTGGTGTGGCCAGAAGATGTCATCACTACAAGTGTAGCTGCTTTTGGAAAACATCATGACACATTATGATTAAATATTAGCCCAGCAACCTAAGTCACGTCCGAGAAATTCCCTTATTAAATAAATGCTCTCAAAATTCCTGTTAGAGCAGGAAAATTGCCTCCACACAATAAATCTCACTGCTAACCTCTAGCATCCTGGAATCTGATATTAACAAAGAAGAGAAGATTGATTAGTGATAAAAGGCCCCAAACCACCTTCATTTAATTAAGGAGCCTATTAAGATACTGGGGTTAAACATAAAAAGTTAGTGTTCCGGTGTAAAGGATTGATCTGTATCAAATGATAGATAATACGAAGAAGCCTAGGGCCGCATTCCGAACGGAATTCCGGAGCGTTCTCAGAGATCGCGTCGTCCCCCCCCCCCCAACATTTATCGGCAACTGGCAGACAGGCTCATTGTGCTATCAACCTGTCAGTTTGTACTGGGAAAGCAGGGTGTCTGTGGGCTTTGAAGACAGCAGATGTATCATTTTGGCTCAGATTATGTCACCCTTGCTCCTCCTGCATGGGACGGGCTGATGTACGGACTGCGGGGAGGAAATATTTGTGAATTTCATATTGATATGTATAAGCTTACAGTTCGCATGACCTTGTATCATATCAATCTCAATCATTTACTCTGTACTTCCTGTCTACACCCTACAATCTGGATTACCTAATGTATTATTTTGCACGTAGCCATAATTTATATATATATATATATATATATATATATATATATATATATAATTTAGTTAGAATTTATTGTATTTGCATACTAAGATTAGTCGGCACCCCATCCCGGATTGCTCCGTCCCGTGTGCCCCCCTACCCTGAATAGGATACACAATTACAGGAAATGTATGGATGGATGTATTTGCATATAATTTATTTGCACCTGGCTAGATTCTAACTGTATCTGAAGTTTAATCTACTCTAATGTACAGATAGTGACATGTGATAATTGTTATACTCAAACTAAGTAGCCAATAAACGCGAAGTGGCAGTTGCGTGACATCCCGCGCGTGACCTTCATCACATCTCCACGTCATCACATCTCCACGCCAAATGCCTGAGTGAAGTTTCTTTTGCGGATTCAGAATCAGAACATTTCGACAAGCATCACTACGCTGCCTTAGACAACAGCCTAAAATTAGCGAATATTCTCCTCATTTCCTGAATTTTATAATTCATGATCCGTCTAGAAATTCTGCTTATGGCACCCTTTTCTATAATAAATTAAAAGTTAATTTAAGTGCGGCAGCTTGTTCGTGAGGTTCTTTATATGTAGTATTAATATTGCAATATATGATATGCTAATGAAATCAGTTAAAACCAATGTAAACAGCAGGATAAATCAAGTTCCATTAATGTACTGTCCATTTATTAAATAAAACAGCAGTTTCCATATGAATTAATGCGCCACTTACTCTGCATTTAACGCTTATTGTTCGCTTACACGTAGCTTTTATAAAGCTAATTGCGCCCATGGAGGATCACGCGCAGGGGTGTGAGTCACGTCATCCCCCGTGTCCCCGCTGAACCCACGCGCGCGCTGCCCTCAGGTGACGAAAGTACCATCTGCTCCTTCAGCCCTTCTTAAGCAAAGTCCCTCAAAGTTCTCAAACACGAGAAATGGAGCCCTGCTCTTAAATCTGCACTCGCTGTTTATTCCCAGCTTTCACCGTCGGGCGGGCAGGAAGAGAGGTTAATTTTCTCCGTGTGCATCGAAATAAAAAAGCAATTTGTAATAAAGCGGCGTCACGAGACAAAGGCGCCGAGTATATTTCTCGTAAAGGAGGGGGTGGCTGGTATTTCTTTCCAAAGCGCCTGGCCGCTCGGCACGAAGCAGGACGTGTCACATGACACGTCGCCTCGAGGAGCTTCCTTCCGGGCAGGCAGCCTCTCCCATCTTTCGTCTTTTCCCGGGAATCTGTGAACACGCATGAGTGCGCTTGCAGAAAGGAGGTCACCTGTGCAGGCGGGAAACAGAGTAACGCCCACCCCTGTCGAAATAAAATCCTCCATTCGGTTTTGTAGGACACTACGTTTTCTTCATTTCAGAGGTGACCCAAATGAGCAAGTTAAACTTTATGATTTTTCGCTTTCCTGATCTCCGCTTGGCTTTGTGTGATTCCATCATAGAGCATAAGAAAATAATTTATTGGGCAAATAAATAGAAGAACAATCCCTTTCTCTTGGAAATGTGTCTTTATTTGGTTATTCAATTGCATTCTTACTGACATACATACGGACAATTCAGTTTTACCTTAAATTAATACATATAAAAAGATTTGGACATAACATTTTGTTGCAGAATAATGGAGACCGTTCTAATTATGCCAGTTAAATGGTAAAGAACAGAACATTGTTTGAAAAAGCATATGTACAGCCATTATAAATGTTCGTAGAGTAAACAGTAGTTACATGACAATCTACAACAGTTTTCAAGCTTCTCAGCATCTAAACAAAGCAACTTAAGAGCAATTAATCGATATATTCCCACACAAATGCCTTCTAGAAGTACCCTGTTTATCGTATGTGTTTAATAGGAAACATCCACATGCATAAATGTCAACACGCTTATGTTATGCAGATCTTTTCCAGTGACCGTGAAATCGACCTAGGGGATCTTCCACCACAGAGATCTAAAGTTGCAAACATTTTGGTGTTTCATTGAGGCCATTAAGAAGAGTCTCTCACTGGACTTTTCTTGAGGTCACACATAGAGGATTCCTTGTGTGACAGCTCAGGATGAAATAATGACAATTAAGTTTATGAGCCCTCAACCCTGTCAGGATCCTGGAATAAGTTTCGTATTTAATCCTCTTACAATTGGATTCAGCATTCCTTCATGTTCCTTGTTTTTTTGTAAATATGAGGATTTCATTTGTTGTGTCTTATCATCAACTAAAACCGCTTTAACTGTGAAGGTTATGCATGAAGCTGGTGTAGAGAGACTGGCTGTCACCTGAGGTGTATGGGATAAGAGAAAGGGATGATATTTGATGTTCACATTGCTGCCGAGCGAATAACGATATTCACTAAGCCAGCAAAATTAACTTCGAGGGCGATGATGAAATAGCAATTAACAAATGTTCTGTTTGCACGTTCATCTCCTGTGAAACGTGTCAGCTTGCACGGTATATGCAGTTTGGGCAGTTTGGTAAAGGAGATGAATCTATAGCTGATGTGGATTGATTGATGCCTTGTCATGAGCCATCAAAGAAGACCAGATAAGCCCACAAAAGACAGGAATGTACGAGATGTCACAAAGCAATGCTTTACAGGTCTGTGTAGAACACCCAAAGGCCCAGCTTCTGTATTTTTACCTAGATTCTAAACCATTTGCATACAACGGTCATTTGTAGCTCAGTGGGATAGGGATCCAATCCCACAAGACTACTCATATTAGGCATTTGAGCAAGGCCCTTAATTCTTAATTATTGTAGGGCAGTGTGTCTCAACCTGGTCCACTGGGACCTGGGAGGGAGCAAAAATGTGGACCGTCTGGGGGGTCCCCAGGAACCGTGTTGAGAAACACTGCTTTAAGGATCTTTAATGGTACATCACTTTGGAGAAAAGTGTATGCTAAATAATAACAGAGAAAAATAGCAGATAAGCAATATGTTATAGTAAAATGTAAACAACCAGGTACCATATGGATTAACTGAGGTGACATGTTCCTTCAGAATGTATTTTTCAGTTTTTGTGCAATGAACCGGCAACTGTCATTTGAATACAAACCAGATTATGTGAAATACTGTAATTTATATATGGGACTGGTGTTCGGGCGGCAGGGTGAAACCGGATCGTATTAATTCACGGAAAAGATTACGTTATCTTCCGCGTTTATTTCTTTCAGGCTTTATCAAGATAACACCAGATCTCTGGCAAGTGGATGGAATTTCAAAATAAAAACACAGTTTGCTTTATCCAAGTGCAATTTACTAAAGCCATCACTTATCATGACAGCAAACTTGATCCTGAAAGTTGAAGCCACACCCTTGGGTTGTCTATCTAAATCAGATAATCTCTTTCATCTACACACGGTGATTATATCTTCTGGCATCTATGTATCGCACATCAAGCTGCCACAAACATGCCAAGTGACACAAGCTACGTTTAACTTGTTTGATGATCTGGACGTTCGACTCCAGACTGATCAAAGGAGAAACCATTCCTTCTGTGTGTGCATGGGACCCTTCAGCGGGAACCTTCAAACCACAATCTAAATGCTAAACGCAGGCATAAATCAGTTATCAGTATGTATTTGCACTTCTGTATTCTGTAAAGACAAAAAACTGTAATACAGTAACCAGCCTCACCCCTTCAATGACTTTTTACACATATTTATAAGATGGCTGCTTCTTGCAAAATCTGTCGTTCATATTCTAACATCTGATGTCTGAATATTTTTATTATTTGAATATCAGAACACTAATACGGTGTTGAGTAACTACATTGACCGCACCTTCAACATACATTTGTTATGCATTCACAGAACATTCAGTGTGCCTTCATAATGCATTCATAGGACATTCTGCGCGCCTTCATAATGCATTCATAGAACATTCTGCGCGCCTTCATAATGCATTCATAGAACATTCTGCGCGCCTTCATAATGCATTCATAGAACATTTTGTGCACCTTCATAATGGATTCATAAAACATTCTGTGCACCTTCATAATGTATTCATAGAACATTCAGTGCACCTGCATAACGCATGCATAGAACATTCCCTGTGATTGAGTGGTACCCCATCCAGGAAGCTCCCCTGTCTTGTGCCCTGTGATTGGGTGGCACGTCATCCAGGAAGCTCCCCTGTCTTGTGCCCTGGGATTGGGTGGCACGTCATCCAGGAAGCTCCCCTGTCTTGTGCCCTGTGATTGGGTGGCACGTCATCCAGGAAGCTCCCCTGTCTTGTGCCCTGTGATTGGGTGGCACGTCATCCAGGAAGCTCCCCTGTCTTGTGCCCTGGGATTGGGTGGCACATCATCCAGGAAGCTCCCCTGTCTTGTGCCCTGTGATTGGGTGGCACGTCATCCAGGAAGCTCCCCTGTCTTGTGCCCTGGGATTGGGTGGCACGTCATCCAGGAAGCTCCCCTGTCTTGTGCCCTGGGATTGGGTGGCACATCATCCAGGAAGCTCCCCTGTCTTGTGCCCTGTGATTGGGTGGCACGTCATCCAGGAAGCTCCCCTGTCTTGTGCCCTGTGATTGGGTGGCACGTCATCCAGGAAGCTCCCCTGTCTTGTGCCCTGGGACTGGGTGGCGCCAAATGCTGGAAGTTCCCTTATCTTGTGCCCTGTGCTTCCTGTTAGATGCCCCAGGCTCACAGAGTCAGCCCTGGATAAGCAGATGGAAGGTGGAAAAAGTATTGTAATTCAAAATTAAGGACAAAACAGCACTTGCTGTGTAAAACCTGGGTGCTTACGCAGCTGTCCTGTGAAGTGCAGGTGTTTAAAGTGTGGAATCCAACACTTGTGTTGGTTCTTGACACAAAAATGAGTCAAATTGTCTTCTTGTATTGAAAACACAGCAGGATCAGAAAAGCAAATTAGTTAATAGCTGTAAAACGCAAATAATTTGCATACCCATAATCTCAATTCTTTTTATTTAATGTGGTATTTTTTACAAGCTAAGCTCCTTGCAGTAATTGACATAATTTACACATATATAAAGCATCTCAATATAAGCTGCAGATGTATCCAATAAATGTCAGGCTAAATAAATACAATGGACTTTTTTTTTGAATATTTGTTCAACAAACACTGAATTATTGCAGTGTTGTTCCGCTGGCTATCGATAACCCCACTACCGGAATGTAGCACAGCACAGAACCAGTTCCCAGCAGCTCCAACCAGTTCCAGTTTCGCTGTATCCCACCGCCTGCACACCTAATGCCGCTAATTACGTCTGAGATCCTTGTCTTATCAGCTTCTGCAGCCAGTATCATATTTTCTCTATCTCAGGCTTCAGAGTCCGTAAAAGTGGCCCCACTCTAATTATTTTAAACTACCGGCATTCCAGCGTGAACATACCCAACCTCTACACTGCAGCCGCAGTTTTCCAGGTTGCAGCAAGTCCCTGACAGAGCAGACGACTGATAGATCTTGGTGTTTAGCGTTTCTGTTTCCAGTCGGGTTCGTTTCATCTTCAAAAATGCAATGACTTTATTTGATTTTTTTGCCTCGTGTGGTTTGTATGGTATTTCCGTATTTGATGGATTCTCATATGCAATAAACCAGATGTACATTCCTATCATTTACGGATTATCATCATAGACATATGGGTAAATAGGTATTAATATAAAACCACCTATGGCTATAGGGTTACTTATATTTGTGCAGCTTGTTATTTCTGCATCTACTGTTAGCTCCGCAGGTATTTGGACATTTTTGCAATTTTTGTGATCTGCTCTCTGTATACCACCACAATGGATCTGAAATTACGCAGTCAAGATGTGATGGAAGTATCTTTAATGGGTTTAACAAAGGTATCGCATTAAGCTTATGGAGTCCCTCCATTTTCAGAAGCTAAAAAGTAATTGGCTATGTGACGGACATACAGTTTCTTGGCCAGGTGTGGCCAGTTCCCTCGTCATTCCATGACAGATTAAGTAGATAAAAGGTCTGGAGCTGATTCCAAGCACCGAATTTGCATTAGGTAGCAATGAAATGGAACTCAACGTGAGGTCCAAAGAGGTGTCAGTGTAGCTGAAGAAGGTCATCATTAGGCTGCAAAACAAAATTAACCCATCAGAGAAATTGCTAAAACCTGAGAAGTGCCCAAATCAACGGTTTGGTACCTTCTTAAAATGAAGGAACACACTGGTTCAATTCAATTCAATTCAATTCAATCTGTATAGCGCGTTTTCACAACATTACATTTTCTCACAGCACTTTACAGCATCCCTGCCCAAAGTCCCTAGTGAGTAAGCCATAGGCGACAGTGGCAAGGAAAAACTCCCTAGTAGGAAGAAACCTTATGAGGAATTAGACTCAGTCTATTCAGTTGAAAGTCAGTTGATCGAGATGGCAAAGTCCCAATTCACATTGTCCCAATCTTAACATTGAAGTCACAAAGCAGAGGGCAGGGAGGTGATGAAAGGGAAGTGCTGGAGCAGCTTCAGATGGCAGAATGAACAGTGGTACAGCAGCAGGGAAGGCAGGAGAGACGTCACAGGCAGAAAGGTGAGCAGGCCAGGAAGGACGTCACAGGTAGTGGAGACGTCACAGGCAGAAGGGCGAGCAGGCCAGGAAGGACGTCACAGGTAGTGGAGACGTCACAGGCAGAAGGGCGAGCAGGCCCGGAAGGACGTCACAGGTAGTGGAGACGTCACAGGCAGAAGGGCGAGCAGGCCGGGAAGGACGTCACAGGTAGTGGAGATGTTGCAGGCAGCAGGGTAGGCAGGATATCTTGATAATTTGGGGTCTCCAGGGAACACAGCCCAGGATGAGTGAGCTTAGTGATTCCAAAAGGCTTGGGAGACAACAGAATACAACTAATGTGGTTGATCGCAGAATATTTTCCTTGGTGAAGAAGCACCCCTTCACAACATCTAGCCAGAGCGAGAGCACTTTTGAGGAGGTAAGCATATCACTGTCAAGACACCTCTTCATGAAGGTAAATACAGAGGGTTTACCTCTAGGTGCAAATTGATAACACACGAAGAACAGGAGGGCCAGATTAAACTTTGCGAGAAAACATCCTAAAAAGCCTGCCAAATTCTGAATTAAGGTTTGTTGTGAAGGTGAAACCAAGATCAACTTGTACCAGACTGATGGGAAGAGAAAATTATGGTGAAAGAAAGGGACAGCCTATGATCAGAAGCATACCACAACATCTGTCAAACACGGTGAGGCAGTGTTATGGTATGGGCGTGTAAAGTTGCCCATTTAACTGGGTCACTGGTGTTTATTAATAATGTGACTGCTGACATAAGAAGCAGGATGAATTCTGAAGCAAATAGGGCTGTACTCTCTGCCAAGATTCAGCCAAATGCCGCAAAACTGATTGGAAGGTACTTTCCAGCACTAACGGATAATGTCCCAAAAATACTGCAAAAGCAACCCAAGAGTTTCTCAATGCAAAGAAATGGCATATTCTTCAATGACCAAGTCAGTCAACTGATCTTAACCCAACAGAGCATGCTTTTCAGTTACTGAAGACAAAACTGAATGTAATCAGACTAATAAACAAGCAGGAACCGAAGGTGGCAATGAAGGCCTGGCAAAGCGTCTCGGGAGGAAACTCAGTGTTTGGTGATGTCCATGGCTTCTGGACGTCAGGCTGTCATTGCCTGCAAAGGATTTTCATCCAAGTATTAAAACAACATATACATTTTATATTACTTTATCCAATCACTTTTGTGCCTCGGAGAATGGAGGTACTCTGTGAAAAATGTCTGTAATTTCTAACAGTGTAATTCAATACCTTTGCTAAACCCCCTAAATTAAAGCTGAACATCTATACTTCCCTCACATCTTGATTGCTTAGCTTCACGTCCATTGTGGTGATATCCACTGCGAAAATGAAAAAAAAAAATAGCATCACTGTCCAAATGCTTACGCCTTCTATGCTCCCCTAGCTAGTTGACAGTAGTCAATTTTCCAGAACTATGGTAAAGAAACACAAGCCCTCACTGAAGTCGGTCGTTACTCTGAGAAAGGTTATGGACATTTTGCTTAACACCGTTCGCTTTCCCAACATAACATTTGGCCAACATACTCCCCCAAGTAAGGCACGACCCTGTCCACATGTACCAAGGCCCTCTGCAAATGTCCCAAGATTCCCTGTCATATTTTCTTTATAAATAGGCCACAATCAATCAGAGTGAGAAAGAGGTGAGTTCTTTCATGGAACTACTAGAGCTGCAAAACGTTGAGAGGAAGTCTAAGTGCCGATAGCCTGAACCCTAACCAGACTGTATGCTTTATTTTTAATACATACTCCATCATCCTGCTAGCCGCTCGTTCCTTCCTCAGTCCGCTGGCTCTCCTCAGCAGATGGGGATTGTAAGGCTCAATAGCACATTATGGCACCCAATCTGTCTCAGCGAAGCCCACGATCGAACACGACTGAAAGCGGCCCCGTTTTGCGGCACATGTGCGGCAACTAAACCCAGAGCAAAAGGCTTTTTTTATTATTATTGGGACTGCACGCGGCGGGAATAATAATAATAATAATAACGATAGGGCTGCATTTGCATGAGCGTGCGTAACTCGGAAATCACTTTCCCTGCTGCTCCAGATAAACCTCCAACCTAAGTTGTACATTCGCAAATGCGCCGTGACGAACGCGGTTATCTCAATCCTCCTCCGCTCCACGAGTCGCAGTGGACGAGCTGCTGTTCAATTTCCGTTAACGTTTCTGTCAGTCTGTCAGCAGAGACTGTATTTAGCTGTCCACTCAAAGCGTGCTTGTGTTTTGCAGCATTTTATGTCCGTTCATCTAACTGTCAAATATAAACCTTGACAATTGTAGGAATGTTAGAAACAGTAACTACATAACATATATTTTGGACAGAGGTGTCTTATACTGATTTGTAGACAAATGTGTTTAAGTTCTTCCTCCTAAAAGTGGTTAATCATCCACCACCCTGGACTGAGGCATCATGGGATTTGTGTCAGGGTGTCTGCTTGTTATGCAATTTCAAGGTTTCAAAGTACCACTAGTTTTGACTTTCTGCTGAAACTACAAAACTGAACTTTTTCGGCCAAAACTTCTCTTTCCACCGCTCCAAATAAATGAAAACATTCTGTAAAGCCACTTTTGCCTAATTTTTATGCAAATAATACAATATAAATCATATATAAAAAATTATGAGAAGAACATTGTGCACCATTTGTGTTATTATCACAGTCATGCTGTTTACTATGTCTGGAAACCATTATCATACAGATGATAATTCTGTTTCTTATTCTGGAAAATGGCAAAACATGACATTTTGCCGCTAATGCAAATTTTCCCAAATTTGTGCTATTATAATGAAAAATATGTTCATCAGATTTCAGCATCATGTAACTCCCATTCCAACATCTAATGACAGTTCTTACAATTAGGGAAAAATACAAAGTCAGTAAAATGCCAAGCCTTAAACGTGATGTCATTCACATGAAAACATGTATGTATACTATGTTAAGCATAGATATCTATAACTAGAATTCATTGCATTGTACTACACCTATAGTTAAAATTTAATACAAAGCTAAAAAAAAAACATCAAATTATAATCAAAAGAAATTTTAATTGTCTTTTTCCCCACCAAACTGCGATTATAGTTTCTTTGCGCATCATAAAAAGTATCAACATCTTCTAAAATCTTCTAAAACGTTGCTTGCCAATGCATTACCACGCACTCCCCTAGCCTACAGACAACCTAGGCAGCGTATGTAGCACGTAATTGCCAGAAGATATCCTTATTTATAAAAGGGAGATCTGATATATATACATGTACGCCACTCACATTTACGGGGACGTTTCTGAAATGGGGAATGGCAGGTAACATGGATACAGCATCCTGTGTACTTCCACTCCTAAATCACGCCGTGTCGTTTAGCCAACATTTAATTCCTTAAGTGCAGTGTCTGGAGGAATTACAGTTTAACACTGAGTTGCAGACAAAGGATACTTGAAATGTTTGACCCTCATAACCTTTCCATTCCTTTCATAATGCACTTTGAAAGCCCAGTCATTACTAATTAAGGTTAACAAGTCCAGGAGTATTAAATATTTTCAAACCTCACAACAAGGCTATACATAGGGTTATAATACAGGAAAGTGAGCTAACAAGCCCTTGGAATACTTTTCTTTAAGCAGATGTACAAGTTATTTTCTGTCAATAACTATAGTCAAGTACCTTCAGTACAGTAGATGCATTGTCTTCTGTACCCTTTCGTTTGAGGCAATGTACCATCAAAAGAGGTTTTAAAATACCATTTGCTGCATCAGTTTGCTCCTCTATAATGTTCTCTGTAGTGACCTTTGAACAACACTGAGAAAGAAAAACGGAAAATCAAACTTCGTCCTTGTTTGTAAAAATAATATCGTAAAACGTCTACTGCTGAATTCCAGGAGGTGAACCATTGTTGAGATCAGCCTTGCTGAAACACTTTGCCCTGAAACGTGATTGAAATGGGTACGTCTGGGTGTCACTCGTGTGTGTGCAAGTGTCACCTGCCTAACAGATACCCTGTTTTATTTCAAAACGTCTGCACAGGCAGGTGCTAATGCCACCCTCCTCAAATTATCAAGTGTAAAGTAGTGCCACTTAGATGGCGTAACAGAAATAAAAATGGACAAAACTCACATGGTTACCAAGCTAAGCTAGTCTAAAAATGGCCGATATAGGGCCCTGTTATTTATTAACAGAAAAAAGCAGAACCGTGTGACGAAACAAGACTGGCAGGACAAAGCATTCTTGAGCTTAAGTCACCTTACTGGAAACATGTTCCATTGACCTGTGAGCCATTTAATAAACAAAACGTGTTCAAATTTGGGCGAAAAGGTATGAGGAATGTTGTGTCCCAGATACTGATACCAATTCCCAGTCTGTCTTACTTTAAAGGTCTTCCATCTAAGACCTACTCTCAATAATTTAGTACAGCATTTTAGGCTGGGCTCTGGTGATCCAGTGCTTATCAATATTGTAGCTGCTTGCCAAAATACTGTACGGCTGAACGGCTGTGCACGGCCTCGTTCCAGCAATTCGTGACATATGTGAAACAGTAGTATTTATGACACTGTCTAGAAATTAATGTAGCATACCAATCAAGTGTGCATGTTGTCATATCGCTCTGGGTGCCTTCACAGCGGCATTTGGCAGAGGCGATAGCGGGGTTCAGCGTAATTGATTTAAAATGCCGTCGACGGTCGGAAAAGCGCCCACGCTGAATTACTACGTCAGGCAAATTTAAAAACATTTAATTAAGCCGTATACTTAACTCCATTGCCTTGAGTAACTTGTGCAAGTTGGCAACTTGTGCAAGACTTATAGCTGTTGACGATCTGACCTTTGATAACACTTGAGGCAGGAATTTTCAGGGAGTGCTTTAAACGTAATAATGACTCAAATACTAAGCAAGCCTGAACTATATGTTTCTGTACATTCTTGAGCTTTTTTTTACACAACTTGCTGTCGTCAAGTGGCAAAATACCTTTATACCTCCATTGTTTTCTCATTGTGTCATGATGACTCCTGCGAATGTGATGACTCTGCTTGACATTCAGCCTTCTGAGAGAACACATCCCATCATAACACCTAACCAAAGTATCACCATGGCAATCCCTGATAGCCATCTTGCAAAAGGTGCAAACTACTCTGGCTCCCATGGAGAGGGGCATGGCTGTCATCTAAATTTAGACGATTTTGAAGATTATTAATTATGATTATGAATTTTTGTCTTTAGAAACATTAAATTCTGATTGACTCATGGATAACTCATTGAAATCTCAGCGTAAAAAAAAATTCATATGTCTATTGCATACTATATGAAGGTATCTATAGTGCATTATAGCTGAGAGCTTCATAGATCATTCATAATGCATGAAATGCATAGGTATGATGTGTTATGCCTTTTGATAAATATTTATAGCCATGTTTATAAAGCTTTATAAACGCATTATTATTTGTTATGAACGTGTTTATAAATTACTAAAAACATGGCCTTGAGTAAAGAGTTACCCAATTTTCTTTGTCGTATATTTTTGTACTTCTATTTATGTCTGTGTGAATAGTTGTCTAATGACAAATGTTAACTGTATGTGCTATGTGCAACATCCCGGGGCACATATCAAACTGAGCTTCCGAGCCGAAGCAGGAAAGATGAATGTAGGTACTCTGGGAAGCAGAAATGAGACACACTTCATGCTTGTGGACTCAGACACCAGAAAACGTGCCCTGGCATCGGCACAAGTACCCTCGGGGGGGGGAGGCTCCTCAGTCTTTTCGTTGGCACTGGCAGGTGTTTGTCCCCTAGGGGTCCATTTGGCCCTCCATCTTCACCATCTTTGTGGCGTCGGTGATGGAACCCCAAGCGATGGTCCTGATCTCCGCCTTCCTGCGGAGATGCTTTGGCGCTCCGTGTAATGAAGTCAACAGCTGAATTGTCGCAAGTCCTTGGCTTAAGCGCTGGAGCACAATGAGTCGCATGAATGCACAAGGGGATATGTTGTTTTCACGATTTCCCATAAGGCTCTTTTAGGACCAACCTTTGGGTTCTCTTGGTTTTCAACAGACAGATTTTTTAACCGTTCTCCATGATAAGACTGCAAACCAGCGCTGACACGTATAAAAATTTCTTCAGGCTGCAGCTTTGAAGTCTTAGAGCCATGTTTCTCAACCCGGTCCTCAGACACCCCTGGACAGTTTATGTTTTTGTTCCCTCCCAGCTCACTGCCGTAATGCTGTAGTAAGCTGAGAAGGAGCAAAAATGTGGACTGTCTGGCAAGGAGCATGAAGGGAGCAAAAATGTAGACTGTCTGGGGGTTCCCAAGGACCAGGTTGATTAACATTGCCTTAGCGATTGGAGATTGTGGACAGCTAGAATTACTTAGGTACTGGTGTTCCATTCTTCTGACTGAGGAGATCTTGGATTCACACATATGAAGCTAAAGGTATGTGTGTTCACTTTCTTCATTAGAACACTAATGTTCTTCCAGACCTGACAGCAGAAGGCACAGAACATACAGAAGGTCTGTAGAACATACAGAACGATAGTCATTGGAGATCTGAAACGTTGTCGTCATTGAAGATTGCATTACTTGATGCTGCTTGACTATATTTAAGTTCTATCAATCCTGTGTTATTCTAAGTTCACAGTCCAGATGTGCCCTTGCCGTCTGCTTGCGTGTGATTCAGTGCTTCAGAGAAAATGGGAAAATGGGTGTTTAGGTATAAAGTGATAGTAATCATCTCAATCAGTTATCACTACTACTAAGTGCAATGACAGGGACTTATGGCCTGTTAACATTTCTCACAGAATGCGTGTGTATGTTAATACAGGAATAATAACATCAGTACAAATACTTAACAATATGAGTAGGATCATTGGTTACCCCCTGTGTAAACCTCACAGCTGTGACGTTCTCCGAAACAAACACAACTACATTACTGAAGTCCTCTTCGAATATATTCCGATATTACAGTTTTAAGTTCTCTTCCACAGAAGAACAATGTGGTATATTGTAGAAATATTTATGTTTTGGCACAATTCACAGAAATAATTCTCCTGTACAAACTATCAACACGTGAAGAATATCTCTGCACTTGAAATGAGCACATAATCACAATCAGGGCATCCACTGTTTATGGGATATTTGACTGGACCTATTGCGATACCTAAAAGAAAGATAAAATAGAACCACTTGGCTCACTTTTTAGTGCTTGTCACTGTCACGCCTTTGGTCAAGCCCACATGAGACCACAGCTTTCATGGTTCATGTCGGTTAATCAGTATCTTTTGTGATACATATTTTGCATCAAGAGAAAGACATCAAAACCCCCAGCATGCAATGCACCAGTATCATATGGTTGCAACCTGTAGTCAAAGGAAGCAGCCCCTGACCTTTCAGGCCAGCCGGTCCTTGTCTGTTACAGGCAACAAAGATAATATTGTTTCCTACACACTGCAGACATTTGTTCATTTAACCTCACTGTTTTTGAGGAGTACAGTTTTCAATGTCTGGGAAAAAGAAAGGTTTCCCTTCAATTTGCTGGGAGATACAGAGCAAAAATGTCCCTTGTCATGTGGGAAGTGAAGTTTACATAAAGCAGGTTCCTGTACAGACATGCACCAGGGCTGCACTTATGCTATCTGGGGCTCCATTTACAGATGTCATGTGTGCGTTTCCAGGTATTTTACCCCATCCACCTAACCAGAAAATGGAATGTGGGCCTCCTTTTCATATGCCCCCCACCCCCACGTCGCGATTCAGGTCAAACGTCACATTCCTGAGACATAAGCCACACCCAGGTAACTCCCCACCCCTGGGAGCGATTTGTCCTTACTACTGCGCCAAGGTGCAGCTTCATTTTCAGTGGTCTAATCGCCCAGTCTCTTTGGACGGCTCCTGACTAATGGTGATGCAGGTCTTCCCCTTTGCAATAGAAATCAACAGGCAGGGCAGCCCATCCTTCACAGCCAATCCTTCACAGCCTGCCCTTCATGGCCTGTCCTTCACCGCCCATCCTTCACAGTCCATCTTTCACAGCCTGTCCTTCATAGCCCCTCTTTCACGACCTGACCCTCACAGAATGTCTTTCACAGCCCATCCTCCACAGCCTCTCCTTCACGGCCTGTCCTCCTCAGCCTGTCCTTCACAGCCCATCCTTCACAGTCCATCTTTCACAGCCTGTCCTTCATAGCCCCTCTTTCATGACCTGACCCTCACAGAATGTCTTTCACAGCCCATCCTCCACAGCCTCTCCTTCACGGCCTGTCCTTCGCTGCCTGTCCTTCACAGCCCATCCTTCACAGCCCATCCTCCACAGCCTCTCCTTCACGGCCTGTCCTTCACAGCCTGTTCTTCACTCTTTGACAGGAAGGGGAAAAGGTCCAAAGTGACTCTGTCCTTCAATCAACAAGGAAGAAGTCCCTGCATGGGGGTAACGGTGTCACTGCACAGGGGTACCAGTGTCACTGCAAGCGAACAAGCCCCTGGATTCACAGAAGCCCCTCAATGCATGTTGGTGGGAATTTACATCTGTGATTTACTTGTTTTTCATCCGAAGTATCTTCTTTAAAGAAAGATGTAAAATGAGCCAATTAGTGATGCCCTTTTACAGTGCATACATACACGTCAACCATGTCAGCTGTCCAAAATGGACATCCAGGATGGAGAGCTTCTGACGGTGCCCTGGTAAATATCACACTTTCAGGAACTGATGCCTTGGAGATAAGGCAGGGAAATAAGCGGAGACACGTCCAAATATTTGCAGGCTTAGGCTGGATAATTGGGTGCAGATCAGTGCTTTGACCGGACATGTACAGCGTGCAGACGTTCCTACACAGTCCAAGCTGCAGGTCACGGCAGCAGCAGATACTGATGTAACCGTTAGTTAATGCAATGTTTCTCGATCTGCTCCTCAGGGACCCCCAGACAGTCCAGGTCGGGAGCAAAAACATGGACCTTGGAGCCCCCAAGGACTGGGCTGAGAAACACTGAGTTAAAGGACAAATGGGAACAACATGCCACACCGGGGGGCTGAAATGCTCAGATTTGGAGCCTAGCAGCAAATGGGATTTTGCGCTTTTTAAAGGCAGATTTTAAGAGTTGAAAAAATCATCTTGAAAATACAGTGACACAAGTGTGACTTAGTAAAGATACTAATAGTCTTCAACATAAAATTACCACTGTTCTGTTTTGCCTTTTGGTTTGACTTGAAAACGTTTATTGACTTTTCCTTCTGGTTGTTGAGCATAGACCAGCGGCTGCTCCTTTGCTCTCTGCTCTTCCCCAGATGAATGATCGCTGTTGGACATTGTGGTCGTCACCATCAGCCCCGCAGGATGGGGGTGACGCCCCATTGGATCGCCACCTGCCCTCATCGCCGACACGACACCACGGCTACAGAAGCAGAAACAGACCACGGTACGCAAACCCCTGCCTGCCGGAAGATCTTCGGAGCTCAATCTCACTCACGGTGAATTTTGAAGGCTGAGGTGGATTCTGTACGAATTCATTCTTCGGATGCGTCTGTGCAGACATGCTACTGAGGGCAAGTGAGGGAGAGAGCAGCCGTTCGTCCAGCAGACGAGCAACTATAGGGGAATTTCACATCCTACAGGGCGCGGGGCAAGCAAGTTACATATTTATATGTTACAGTATGTAATAACTCAGTCATTTTAATATGGGGGGGTGATGAATTGTATTACTAAAATTCCTGTATTGCATTGTTTTTTGCCTTGTACTGTCTTCTCTTTAATTGCACTGCCGTTTAATTCCTCATTGTGTTGCTGTTTACCCTGTTGTCCCCCCCCCCCATGCAGCTGCCCCCTCCCCTGCCACTGTAGCATAAGAATTTTTGTTCACATGTGACAATCAAAGCTTGAAACTTGAAAGGCAAAGCAGAGGAATGTTGGAGAAGTCGTATGTATGTGTGTATATATGTATGGATGGATGGAAGGATGGATGAATGTATGGATGGATAGATAGATATGAAGGCACAGTATGGGTGCGCGCACTGAGAGAACATGGCCTGCCCTCAGCCTAAATCTCACCACAATAACGCTCCAGCACACGCCCCCCAGTGGTGGAGAGGCCTGACAGACGGTGCCTGTGGCTCCAGGGACCTGAAGACAAACGCAGGTGCGGGGGTGGGGGGCAGGAGGCCTGCTTGGCATGGCTTGAATATAAGTCAGAGCCCCCCTCCCCATATGGAGAAGGAATCAGAGTCGGCCTGAACTCATCTTGGCTCTGTAAGCCCATCCGTAGTAGAATGGTGTCGGAGCCCATTGCGGGCTCCGTTCAGGATTGATCGGCTAATCACGCGCTCTGGTGCTAATTACCCTCCTCTCGTTTAGGCTCTGCTTGTGCACAGAGCTCCGGCGCTGACAGCGGCGAATGCGGGAGGCGGAGCTCCGAGTGTGAGCAGCAGCGCACGAGAGCCACGGGAGTCACGAGAGTCACAGAGGCACCGATACGTGCCTTTAAAAGCAATTACTGCGAATAACATTTGAACGATGTCTGTAACCAATGTAAATGAAAACCGGAGAAAATGCCTTTTCTACCTGGACTATTTATTATGAATAGAACTGATCCTTCCTTTTCCTGTAGAGCTTAAAGCTTGTACATACAGTAGTTTGACGTACTCATTTAAAAATAGATATTTAAATGAATTCCATTCATAGTTATTATACAGTGTTGATTGGATTCAAAGCCAGATGTTCACAGATATAATCTGTCTTTGAGAATGAATTGTTAAGTACAATGGCTGCCAACACCCCGTGTATGTGGAATTGGCATAATCTCCCTGTGCTGCGTGTGTGTGCTCCTCCCGCCGTTCAAAGACAAACAGTGAGATGATCTGGTCTCTCTAATTTGCTAATAGCTTGTGATTGTGTGTGTGCATGTGTGTCCTGTAATGGACCGGCATCCTGTCCAGGTAGCCCTGCCTACTGCCCTGTGCTGCCTGGGACAGGCCTCAGCTCAGAGGTCAAGCAATTAGAAGATGGATGGATGGATGGATGGATGGATGGATGGATGGATGGATGGATGGATATTTAAGCGAATTCCATGATTCGTTCGTTCATTCGTTATAGATGTTGGAAAGACTAAGGAATACAGCAGACGTTATGTTTGGTAATATGAAGAACATATTGGCAATACTTCATGATATTAATCTTGGCATGTTTATGGCTGATTTGTGCTGTGCTATTTGGTGATGAAAAAAGGACATGCTGATGTCCTTTGAGATCATTTTTCTGTCCTCATACGGCTGTCAGACACGTCACGGCCTGCTTGGGTAAGTAATTTACTACGAATCTGTGAATGTAGACCAGTACACTGTCCTGTGATCTGCCTGTTGAAAAATCACCCCCATTAGATTCAAGTCCCCATCTCAAAGTAAAGCCCACTTGCCTGATTTGTAATTTCTCTCAATCATTATCCAGTGGGCGTGGTCTTCCCTCTCGATCATTGGCCGGTGGGTGTGGTCTTCCCTCTTGATCATTGGCTGGTGGGTGTGGTCTTACCTCTCAATCATTGGCTGGTGGGCGTGGTCTCCCCTCTCATTTGTCTCTCTCTGCTCTATCCAAGTCTTCCTTTTTATCCCACTATCTGCTGTGTGTTGCTTTCTGTTATTCCAGGCCTGGAAGGAAGTTCTTCCTTCTCCTGCTTGGAGGCCCTGGTGCAAAGGGGGCTTTGTGTGAAAGTACAGGGGGCATCATTTAGAGGCACTGATACGCCGTGTGCAGGCAGCACAGGATAGGAGGGCACTGTGAAAGGACAGATTGATCAGTCAGGGGGATTTGTCTATGCAGGGATCCCGGGGTATGTAGCCTAAAAAAGTAAAACACATAAGCAGATAATAAGATATGTAAAATCTAGCATGACTGGATGGTAAGCACAGTAACTGTGGGATAGTGTAAAAACTGGCCCAAAATGCTTCTGTTTCAACTTATGATTTCTCTGCACAGAAGTGTCACATTTGAATTATTCTTCATGAAAATAAAGGATGCTTCTAACTCTTTTTGCCAACATTGTTGTTATTTCCTTGAAACACAGCACTGATATTACCTACTGAGATGCGACAATTTGTTGGTTCAGACGAAAATATTAGTCAAATCTTCCCTCGATTTATTTATAGAAATCAACGCAAAATCCCCCAATACTATGTACCAAAATAAAACTTAAATAAAAGGCGTACAAAGACAACATTGTCTATAGCCAAATGAATCCAAAAAGGCTCCTCAAAGATAATGGAAGCCTACCTTTTGGCATCATAATTGGTGTCAGGTGTGAGAGTCGGGCAGACAATTGGAACCAGCCAAGACTACAAGGACCCGTTGAATTCTATGATCCGCCAGGGACTTAAATGGGAAGAGCAATATGGTGACAATTTGGAGGGTTTTTCCCTGCCTTAAAAAAATATTGTCTTCTGCTTGGTAAAGAGCCAGATCAATTCGTTTGCCCAATTTGCTGGCCATTACGGAGATAATTTTATGCTAAGGGTGTAACATTAACCTGTTCAATGATCCTCATAGATGTAGGAATTCTCACTGCGAGATTAGGCCTGAGAAGCCGTGCTGAAGGTACAATACTTCATAAAAATAATTTTGCTAAATTACATGTTAGCATGAGGAAATTATTAGCGGGCAGTGAGTTCGTCAACTAATTGCCACAATAAGAAGCTGTAAAATTTGAGATAGACTGCGCTATACATTCATGCCATTAAAGTGTATTTAGATGAATAATTTGCTTTCTCTCACTCAGGAACACATTCTTACAAACCCGTTCAAGTTTCCCGAGTAAATAAACAACTGAGAAATAATTCACAATGGCCTAGCTTACTGTGAATGTGGAAGAAGGGAACAGCCAGTAATAACTGAAATGTGTTCATTAGGCAAGAAAATCCCGTATCATATATAAAACATGACAAAAACGGAGAAAAAAAATGAGTGGCTTTACACATCTAATGATCGGTTCATAATACAGGCTGATCACATGGTTACCAAATATAGAAGGGACTCTTATTCAAATCGGGAAAAGACATTAAACCGGCAGTTAATTACACTGCCAGATGGGAATACAGATGTTGGAAGACAGCTTCGGATTGGGTCTACTTTGTATGGCTTTGATAAAAATGTACCAGATCATTGCAAAGCTATGCATTTGTCAAAGATCAAGAGTATCATTTTCTTAACTATGCTGAATACTATACTATATTCTATTATAAGCCAAGACACTGAAACTGTCCAAGCATTCCAGATTGATGCTACCTATAATTATGATTATAATAATTATGTATGCAAAGTGAAAATTAAGGCATATCTATTGTGGAAGTGTAAATTGTTCAGTGTCCTGTATGTAATCAACTGTGGGCCAATGAATGCTGAGAGAAGGGTCATGTGACCAGGGGCTGCACACATGATCTGTTAACTGTTCCTCAGTGTATCCACTTCCAGTGTTTATTTGAGCGTTACACCTAGTCTGATCAGGTTATTTTACTCTTGAACAAATTCCAGGACAACAGAAAATGCAAATCAATGGGGAAAACAGTAAGGAATTGCTGCGGACACAGTGTGGATTTTTCGTTCGTATAATAAACAGTAAATATTCAAAATTATTGATGCAAATAATGAATCATATCCAAGGGTTTGAGATATTTCTGCTGATTTCCAGGATCTCCAGTACGGTATACGTTTGTTTCTCTGCATCCCTTTAAAAGTACAACACAGAAAAGTTATTTCAAAGTAAAATTAGACATGCATATATGTTTTTTGTAGATAATATAATAGAGAGGTAAAAAGCATGTATTAAGTAATAATGCTCTGTCAGTTGTCATAAACAGAAAACTAAACAGAAGCTTTTATTACCCATAAAATCTGCAAAAAGCCTTCCAGACATGTGCAATATGCTTGGCAAGAACGGCCAGTTCTGTTTCCATTCGAAATCCCTTCTGCTGCCGATGGTGGAAGCCATCTCAGTCCGATCGGCTCTGGGACGTAGATGCTTTGAGATGGAGCCGGAAAAGCGGCTGCAGCGGGATGCTGATCTCCATCACCATGGACTGGCATGGGCTCCATCCGCATTAGTCACCGGGACCTCAGGAAAATTCCTCCCCAGACAGAGTGAGGAGGGCAGATGTTGGAGATCCAGCCCCCACCCATCGCATTAGCCTGTCATACTTCAGCGTGTGGAAACTCGGTCAGAAAATTGTCAGAAAAAGACAGCAGGAAAGTCACAGAGGCATCTTCTGTAAGCAAGATGAGTGTTTGTTACACCAGCTGACGGCATTCTGGGAAATCCGGTCATCGGTTTCGGCGCACCGACGACATTTCTGTGCCGGTGTTGATTTTTAACACACTTCATGGCAATGAAATTTTATTTGATGCAGCCAAATTGGCGTGGTGCAATGTGAGCTAAGAAATCTAGTTTCATTAATCAGTTTTCATTTTTCCCAGTTGGGATGCTTTCTGCTTAAGGGTCTACAGGGAAATCCCTGAAATCCCTCTGAACTTCATTCGACTCACTGTTTAATCCATAATAAATAATAAACACTTGGTAAATCCTGAGTTTATTCAGGAATGCCGATGTAAAGGGTTAAAATACATCCCTAACCAAACTACCTGCTCTTTCGCCGACAGACAGTTTTAAACAGGGAAACAGCTAGTGTAATAATTTGTGGGAAAACTGTGGGTGAAAGGCGGTATGAGACAGCATTGCAGTGACAATGAGTAGGGGTTAGACTGATGAAGGACCTGTCGACCCGTTTGGGAGGTGAGAAAGGTTCTGGGAGAAGGAGCCAACTCTCCTACTTATGTCTTTCCCAGGCATATGGGGGGAAGGCCAGGCGTCTCGCTACGAGAGCATGGCCATTTTGGAAAGTATCTGCCAGTCCTGTGTGTGGAGGGGATGCCACACTCCCTGTGTCACCCAAACAGGGCTGGAAGGAATATCAGTACTCTCTGATCGCCGCCATTAGGGCTTCCTGTAAAGGGGAGAGGCAGGCCTCGCCCAACGGCTGATTGAACCTCGCGGAGAGGCAGGCCTCGCCCAATGGCTGATTGAACCTTGCGGAGAGGCAGGCCTCGCCCAATGTCTGATTGAACATCGCGGAGAGGCAGGCCTCGCCCAACGGCTGATTGAACCTCACGGAGAGGCAGGCCTCGCCCAACGGCTGATTGAACCTCACGGAGAGGCAGGCCTCGCCCAACGGCTGATTGAACCTCACGGAGAGGCAGGCCTCGCCCAACGGCTGATTAAACCTCACGGAGAGGCAGGCCTCGCCCAACGGCTGATTGAACCTCACGGAGAGGCAGGCCTCGCCCAATGGCTGATTGAACCTCACGGACAGGCAGGCCTCGCCCAACGGCTGATTGAACATCACGGAGAGGCAGGCCTCGCCCAACGGCTGATTGAACCTCACGGAGAGGCAGGCCTCTCCCAATGTCTGATTGAACCTCACGGACAGGCAGGCCTCGCCCAACGGCTGATTGAACCTCGCAGAGCTGCTTTTGAAACTCATATCTGCCTGTAGACCCCCCCCTCCCCATAAACCATCATGTGTTATTCCATGTGTGGATAAAATAGTCAGCCAGAACCTTTTCCTCAATGGAAACCTGTTTTCCAAATATGGGCTAGAGCTGGCTAGAGGCTGAAAGGAACAGTCCACCAGAAACATATCTGTGTTTTTTCCGATAATTTACAACATGGGGGCAAAGAAAACATAGCAGTGTATTGCTGGAATGATTAGAGAAATGTGTTATTACACAAGCGAACTGATCACTTTGTTCTTCAAAGTGAGATCACCATACATAATTACCAAATAAACTGTTTAAACACATTTGAAAGGTTTGTAAATGGAAATTATGAACCAGCTCATGTATCAAAACAGATGGAAAAGTAAATTTGGCTTCATTCTCGTCGTGTGCGTAGGGTTGAGTTCCCTGCATCTGCATCTCACACCATCTCTCTTCAGTGGAGTCACTCAGAGTTTGTGCTGTTATTCTTAAAAACAGCAGTGTCTCGTTCGTGTTTCTCCTGTAACTCAACTAATAGAGCGTAGTGCTAAGGATGCAACCGTTGTAGGTTCATTCATCCATCCATTTTACAAACCGCTTACCCTACTGGGTCGGGCGGGACGAGCAATGGGCACGAGCCAGGGAACAACCCAGGATGGGGGACCAGCCCATTGCAGGGCACACTCACACACCATTCACTCACACATGCACACCTACGGGCAATTTAGTAACTCCAATTAACCTCAGCATATTTTTGGACTGTGGGGGGAAACCGGAGAACCCGGAGGAAACGCCACGACGACATGGGGAGAACATGCAAACTCCACACACATGTGACCCAGGCGGAGACTCGAACCCGGATCCCAGAGGTGTGAGGCAACAGTGCTAACCACTGCACCACCATGCCACCCCTTCGTAGGTTCAAATACATATACCAAGCTCTTTCCCATGGCGTCCTGGGAAGACATCTGATCATAACTTGATCCCGCTTATAAGATACTGAAAAACGGCACACCATAATTTCTTCCAAATTCCAATGTCCAATGAATAAAATCATTTGCATTATGCATAGTCTATATGTTTCTTATAACCGGAATATATGAAATATATGTCTGATATGCAATTGTTTTTTTTACTTTTTTTATCAAATTCACTTGAAAACGTGCTTAACTCCGTGAAAACAGATCTAGCAAAGAACAGTCAAGCTGGAGACAGCGACCCCAAAGATCCCAGCAAGTCCACATTTGTTCATCCATCTAAATGCTGTAGCTGTGCAGAACGACACCGGCGTGATCTTAAGCATGACATCGGCGCACCATCCTCACACTCAGTCCCACTGAAAGGAAACTGACACGACGGTTATGTCAGGACCAGAAAATCAGTGACCTCTCTGCCATCCCTCCATTTTAGGTAACCTCAGAAAAGAATGTGCGTCTTTTACCCTTTGCATGTCATGGAAGGTGCCGGCATGAAGGGGGCGGGGGGGCACCGCTGGTTTTGCGTAGTAACCAGCTGCGGGTAAAAATCTAATTTACGGCATCTGCATTTGTCAGGTCATTAGAATAATTGTTCCCAGCTCAGCTGTTAGCCTGCTGCTTTTGCTAGTGCTTCCAAAACCCAGAAATGATCTGCTCATTTGGAAACCTCATCTGTCCCTCTCCCCTCGCTCTCTTAATTATGCAGTCAGCCAGAACACATAATGCTAATGACAATAATCAACCCAAATCCAAGCTAAATCATCGCGGCTTAAATAATTATCAGCTGAGGAGGACAGCTCAATCTCCGTCTGATAGATTTATCATTCACTTAAGGCCTTTTGAGGTGCGTTGCGTTTTTTAATTTGCTAGCGTTCTTCTATCAATTATGAGGAAATGGGCAGAAGTTCGCTTTGACGGTCACACGTCAGAGGCAGGTGTGTCAATTAGACGCTCCGATCCTCTGCTAATTCTGTTCCGTGGTTTTTGGGAGGCTCTCCTCTCGTATGGCGCCCCCTCTCTTTCAATACTGTCATGACCTCGGCTGAAACCCTTGATATATTTGACAGGGACTCATAAGCCTTCAAAGTCTCCAACCTCAAAGACAAGATGTTTCTCAGCTGGGAGTCAGGACTCTGGGGTGGGATGGAGCGGGGTTGGGGGGGGGGGGAGGGGGTAAGTCTCAGGGGATTCCAGCATTCTGATGAGAACACCACGGTTAGAACACATGTCCCTCAAACGCAGAGAGGCCTCTGCTCAGACCTCGGCAGCCTGTCCCTGACCATCGCTTTACTCCTCATCTGGCAGATTCAGGGGGCCCAGTACTTCACAGGGGCCTCGAATATGTATTATCATGCATAAACTGGCTTCCATGAAGGGCCCGTGCTTGAATCATCTGAAAAGATGATGGGACAGATTCAGAAAAGTCTCTTCTTGCTTCTCCATGACATCAGAATCTACAGGGGTCTATTAAAGCCGTAAATACTGCTGGGAGTGGAAATGCGCAGAATCTCTCGCGTTGAGTCATCTGTGCAGAAGAATGTCGCAGTGAGGGGGTGGGATGGACAGAGGAGGCTTTTGTCGGCTGCTGGAGTCTCGCCGCCGATACTGAACTGTTCACCTGTGCGGAGAACAGGTGCTCTTCCGTACCACTTGCAGTCCTGATTAAAATCGCTATGCTCCGCTCCCCCCATCAAAGGGAAGATTGTTGGAATCTGGATAGGGAGCTTTAAATTATCGTGAAATCTGGGTCAGATCGCGCCCATTAATGCAGCCCCCCTCCTCCCCGCTGTCCCTGCCCTGTCTCCCCTGTACTGCATGCTCATCGCCGAGCCCGCCTGCATCGAGTTACACGTTCTTTCAGAGCACCGGGCCGATAATGCGCCTCAGCAGCAAATGAGGGGGCTGGCATGGCTTTCACCCCCGTCGGCTTGGGGGGTTTCGGACGGGGGCTGGCGGCAAAGCGACCTGATGGAAAACGGCCATACAGAGGCGCCTCGTGGGATTACTGAGCTCAGTATGCTGTTGTTTCGATGGTGCCTCTCTCAGAAGGTTAGGATGCTGTACTTGTGATTAGCTGGTCATTGGTTCAAATCTGAGGACTGTGAGTGATTTTGATGTCGGGCATTTGAATAAGGCCCTTAACCCCAGTTGTTCCAGGGATTATTTGACCTAGCTTTCTCAGAAATTGTTTACTGCTTTGGAGTGAAGTGCCTGGCAAATCAACATTTTGTGAATGTACCAGTATGGTCTTAGCGCACTATGACATCATGCATGGTATTAAGCCCAGTCTGTTTAATTGCCCTTCTCTCACTCAACAGAGGGTCTTTCCAAACTAGTGACTCCGCCCTCTCCTCTGCAGGACCCTCTGCCTGTCAGGATCGCACAGAGAAGGGTAAACTCATCTTGGATGAGCTAAAAAAAACTGCCCGGCGAGTCGGCATGGAGCGAACGGCGGCTAATGTTCCCTCTGCTGCTCTTACGCTACATTAACACACGGAAGCAATCAGGAGGAAGAGTGGTAATGAGGGCCAGCTGCCAGGCACAGACCCCGCTGCCGCTCGCAGACCTTAAACACTCTCAGCAAACGCAGAACGCAGTGCAGGAAGCAGATGAAAGCGGGCGGGCCGTGGGGGCCCCCATCTCGCTCACTGCGTTTGATCATTTCCTGTACGGGCCATATTAGCGGCACCGCGTTTTTTTTTTTTTAGGGTAAATGATTACATCGGTAGTCAGAATTTTATTTTGCTTGTTTATACGTGATTTTCGCCGGCGCCGATGGGGGGGTCGGTGACTCTCTTGCTGGGGTGACCTTTCCGACCTCATAGCTGCGCTCATGAACGAGCGCCTTACTTTTGTCCCCCTGTACAGAGGCAGGAAATGAGTTGTGATGTGAAAACACAAGAAGCAGCAGAGGATTCTGGGAAAGGGGGAATCAGACACACGAGAAAAGATAACAGGGCTCCCCCACCTGTCCTTCTGCAGATAGATTTACTTTACTTGGCTGCCAGCAATATCTCCCCTCCCCCATCAGAGTATCCCCTCACCCATTTTAGGAACTCTTAAAGCATCACAAACATGAAGATATTGCCAGGTCAGTGAGTCTCCAGGTCCAGTTGAGTGATGAATACTCTCATTCCAGCCCACTAGATTATATAGGAATTACTTGGAGGGATGAAATATATTTCATTGCTATAAGTACACTTAGTCTAAATCAGCTCCAGCTCCACTCCGCAGAAAAGCTGTTCCATTCCCATAATTCTCTCTGTTCCTAGAGAATCGCCTCTGCATCCGGGGCAGTTTTCCCTTCTCCTGTTTGTCCTTGTTTAACCTCTGAGGAGTCCCTGCTTAAAGGGGGTCCAGCCGTACCCCGCCCACAGTAGTCATTACAATCCAGCAAGCTGGTACAACTACTACCCCATTTCCAAAGTTTACTGAACCATTTAATCATTTTATACTAGTTTCCCAGTGCTGTGCTGGTCTTAATTAAATTTACTAGGGACCTAACTTAGTTACTTATATTCACAGTATGTCTCAGTTTGGTAAAGCTGGATAAAGATCACAAGAAGACCATGCGTGAGTTGGCAGCAGATGCTAAATGCTAACTGTCTTCTCCTCGTGAAAAAAGCTCATGTCCTCATGTCACTAAGGGTGACAAATGGAAATTGATCTAGCCTAGCCCCCCACCCAGCTGTTGGGGTGGGGGCATCTCAATCGGCCAATCGTATGCATGGATCCTGCGAGTCTGCGGCGAGCTTGGCCTCAGATGAACAATTTCAAACGACCACGTAATTAGCGCTGCGGCTTTCGGAGGCCAAGGGCTCAATTATAAAATAGCTGAAATACTGTCCCCCCAATGTAACCGCCACCGACAGCCCCTGGCTTTACCTGGTACCCTGCCACAAACATCTGGCATTTGGACGCGGCGAGATGCTGGAGGTGCCAAGTCTATTGTTGTAATGGAAAACAGCTCCAGCGGCCTGCTCTGCCTAACCTTCCCGCAGTGGCCGGTGTTCTCCTCAAAGGGAGGACATGTGCCATTTCACCATCCTTCCCGGCCAATCACGTCGCAGGGATCAGCTGGCTGATCTGAAGGTACTCCGCTTTCATTCCGGGTCCTCCTAAGTAAGGAATTGACTGGGACGCCTGGCATCGGTCGGGAGCCGGATCAGGACAAAACCTGGACGGTTAGAGCAAACGCCATCGTCGTAAGCGTCGTAACCTGAGATTTACAGTTTTTGGGGAATTTAAAGCAAAATACAAGAGAAGCTCACTGGATTCTTATGTCAATTACAGCACATGACTACGCTTTGCACGTAAAAGGCAAAAAGCGTGACTTTGAAAGGAGCGTCACTGTTAATCATAACTGGCAGTAGCAAAGTGTAAAAGAGCCTCGCTGATCTGTGCGACTGTTTTTTAAAAACAGCATTATATAAACTGAATTATATAAGCGGAATATAAAAGTCTCAATTAAATGTTCTTTCTCATCTTTTTGTTGTTCGTCTTGACCTTGAATAATGCTTCATAAATCATCTTAGCCATATCTTACCCCATCTTACCCCACCCCAGTATTTTTCCACTTCACATAATGAAGGTCATGACCCCAGGAGGCCTGCTATGCGACCAGCTCGTGTCAGTGGTTGGAAATAGACTGACCTGGAGGTAAGACGGTAATTTTTCCGGTCAGCTCCATTGTTACAGATGAGCGTTGTTTGGGCCGACAGGTCATTAGTCTCGGGCTTCTCTGCGGACGGCTCATTGGAGAGAACAAGGACCTTCATCACTTTCTGTCTCAGGGCGTGACCACGGGCCCTCGTGACAGATCACCTTTTATCCCCTCCTGTGCCTTCAGGTTAATAGCACAAACCTCTTCATTGTGGTGAAGCAGCACCATACGGCTGTGAATAATGGGCTCTGTCATAAGGCCGAAGTGGTTTCCCCTATACATCGCCCTGCGCCCAAGCCCTCTTTTCAAACGTTAAATCCCTGATTAAGTAGCGATGAGACGCTAGGCCGTCCCCTTCAGGGAGCCATTGGGGCTTCCAGCCACTCCACATTTCAGAGATTAGTTCAAGTATACAAGTCCTCACGAATCGGACTAAAGCAGGCCGTGATGAAAAAACTTAACACGTGCATCTAGTCGCGTTTCTGAAGGGACTCTAGGCCTCGGAAACATGGCTCGAGCCAAAATGTCACTTTGTCTGCAGCGCAAAGGAGTTTGACTGTGGAGGACCCCGAGCCGGACCGTGATGCGTTACCAATCTATAGGCAAACATTCCCTAGTTGTCATGACACTAAGGGAAAAGGGAGAACAATGCCTAGCGAGATGATGCAGTGTGCAGTGCATGTTTCAGAAGCCACAGCCGAAGAATTCTGCATCCAAAAAAGGGCGTTGGCCTGTTCCTATGATTGTGTTTTGTAAGGCGTAAATAGGCGGACATTTTCGGAGGTTTTTAACGTCTTTTTTATTTGCGACAGTGAGAACGAAGCGACTATGTACATGCAGAAATCTACAAGAACTCTTCAGTTCCTGGTAATCATGCTCATATGAGAAGAGTAAATAAATGTTGTTCCGAAGGCACTCAGTTGTTCTAAATAGTTGGGTGTTATTTCTGTGAGAAAACAGTTTGTCCTCTGGCCCGGAAACCAAACTGTTAAGTACAGGCCAGAGTTTTATTTTAAACCCTGTTCCCATTTTTGGAAGAAATGAAGACAGAACGTTTACTTCAAGCAGTTATTTTATCATTTCGTGTTAATTCCGTTCACAGGATGCATTATATTATGCAACAGCTTGACATGGGTCAGCCTACGAATGATATATTTCAAGGACTCTGTGATGTTTATTTGTTGAATATGAGGTATACAGTCAATCCATAGTCGGCAGTTCTTCTCTTCTAATGATTTATGTTGTAGGTCATTGTAGGCTGTTACCGTCACATGATTTGCAGGAAACGGAGTTCATAAATCTCTCACTGCTACAAGTAAACAATTATCAAATAAAAAGTTAAAACTGCATACGACAAACATTTTTTTTTTTTTACATTAGTGCGTCGTAAGGCGATAACACCATGTTGGCAAGCTATCTTACAGACTACCCCAAAAATCATTATACCGCCTGGAACTTTGCCATTCATCTCACATAATGAAATCAAACTCAAAAACTAAAAACCCTTTAAAGAAATACCTGTACATAAAAAAAGCATTTCTTAAACCAAAAAATCCATGCAATTATTGGACCACAGCCAAATTGGTATAGCCTTTGACCAAGATACACATGATCGGCACCATCACAAAGCCTTCCTATATTAATATGCATAATATGTTTTTGCCGTCATTCATGCCGGAAACAAAGGAGATTCTCAAGCCCGTTGGGGGTTGAAGGACCCCGTGGCAAACTCTGTTTTGTTAGGAGACCCTCGCGGGCCACTCCATTTTCCTCGGACACAAAGAGCCTTGGCCGCGACCGACGCAACGGAGACGCTGAGGATGGGTTTCCACAAGCTCCGGCCTTGTCTGACGGAGGAGAATTCCACAGCGGCAATATCTCCCTGCCGAGGTTCCCATGAGCCCCGTGAATTTATGGATAATTGCACATTCGACTTCCATTTAAGTCTGCCACACAGAGCAGCAATAAAAAACAAAAAGGGGACGAGCACGCTGAAAGGGTGTCCTCATTCACGCTATGACAGAGTTAATCCCAGCCATTCCGTCCTCATAATAGACTCCACAGTCAGCAGTAAAGAGCTCACTCTATAAAGCGTGAGCACGGCCAAACTTCTTTAAGTTTGCGAGAGATGGAACGAAGGACTTTTTAATGTCGCTAACTTAGTTGTCTCTTGGATATTAACACTTCCAAAGAATACGACAAAATGTACACGCGGTCCGTGTTTTGGTTTCCAAACAGGGAGATTACAGTATTTCTGTTTTCAGTTACTTCGTGACGGTTGTTTTGGATGTTGTGTGATCTCTGAACACGGACAGTTGAGCACATTCTGTGGTATTTCAATGTGCAAAGTTCTTTTTTTACATTTCTAGGGCTTAATTACTTGTTTTTTTAAGAAAAATGACTCCGACGAGTCAAGACAGTCATGTTCGCAAAATGCTCCACCAATAAAACTGAATTGTATTTAATACAGGTCAAATACCATCCTATGTTGTTTCAAAATGGTTCAGAATTGACACCATTCATTTTTCATGACAGCATTTAATTTTTCAGAACTTTTAGGATCCTGCTATTTACCTTTACATTTTATTAAAATATAGATGGCTATCGTCTGTTGCTGCAGTGAAATGTGTTTCTGCATGTCTCTTATTGTTACTGGGCAATGTGCTGTAACTCCACTCTCAGGCAGTGCCGTGAGCTATATGTCCAGATTTAAGCAGAAATAACCCACTGGTATGAACTGTTAACCTAGGTTCATGGGGCAGAGGACCATGGTTACATAGCTACCCATCATGCTGTCTGCTAGTCTCGGGTCTCGTGATTGGCTAGCCGGTGAAAAGCCTTACCTGACTTCTGCTTTTAGACAATTCTACACAGCACAAGTACCGAAACCCCTGATGTAAAATTCAAAGCAGAAACCACAAGCCTTTAGTTTTTCTTTCCTTTACTCTGGGTTTATTTAGAGTTAACCTGCAAACAACTGAGCTGAATTTCCAAAACCGTTATGAAGCGTGTATGAAATACACTCGCCACTTATATCTTTTAAATGCTTCTTATTCTGCAAGTTAGTGTACGCTGTAACTTTAAAGCACCACTTAAGACGTTTATATTAGGGGAAAATGGCTTTACCTGGTGGTAGGGTGTTACTATCCTCTCCACACGTCAGCAGTGAAAATTAACTGCTGTGGATTTATTATCGGCTGCCACGGGGCCTTCCAGTGAGCGCCAGCTGCGGAGCCTGGAGTCACTGGCTGAGTTTTTGCTGCTTTTCTCTTTTTTTTCCAGGGCTCCTGAGTCGGACGCGGCTTGGCGGCGAGCAGCCAGACATTGCAGCGTCGCGTCAGGGCGACTGAAAGCTCACCGAGGCAGAACAGCAGCGTCAGAGTCACATCTGCATGGGCAAGGCTCTGATGTCACCAAAAGCCATGGTTGCAGAACGGATATTTTCTTTAACAAGGTATTATTAAGGGTCCAAAGCACGTAGTGTGAAGGACCATTATTGTTTTTGCTTTTGCATTTCCCGGTACAACACGACAGAGATTAAACCATTAGTCTGGTAAATTTACCAAAACAATGGTTAAATCTATCTTGCAATATACAATATACTGGAAGTACTACATCTACAAGCACTTATGTGGTTATACATATATACGTATAAATCTATGGTTTCTACATAAAACTGGGGAAATGACACTATAAAGACACTCCTGTTAATTAGAGGAATTTCCAAATTAATCCACACCCATTGTTGACACAGGTGTATAATTAAGCACACAGTCACACACAGTTTACCACATTTCTGCCCTGCTACGGTCGTCCTGGTCAAAATGTCGAAATGTTGAAAGGGACCTGGAGTGAGTGTCTCGAAACCTTCTTCATGCTCTGTCGTTCATAAGTTCTATGTTACAAGATAGAACATAAGAACGATGCACCGTTAACAAGGTTTTGAGAAACCCGACCCAACATCAATACACAACCTGAATGGCAGTAAATTCCATCAGCAATGTTCCAACATCTAATGGAAAGCCTTCCTAGAAGATTAGAGGCTATTGTAGCAACTAAGGGTTAACCAACTTCATTAATACCCTTGGTTGTAGAAATACATGTTGGACAAGCTGGTGTCCACATACTTTTGACATTATAGTCTATGTATTGCTATTAAAATTAAACTAGATTATTATAGACTTCCCAGTAGAGTACTGGTCAAACTGGGAATGTAGGTTAGTAGGGTCCAATGGAAAGGGGTGATATTCTGCTGCAACGTAGTGGATTGGTCATTACAGGGCTGTGGGCGGGATTGAGCACATCCCATTACTCAGGGAAACCAGCCGACCATGGAAGAGAAGGGAGCAGGAAATGCTTTTGGGGGGGGGGACGTTTATTCCACATGCAGGCAGCATGGATAATAAGGCAGGACCTGTTACAGGTAACGGGAGGAGATCTAGAGACATAAAAAAAAACAAATTCCCATCAAAAACAGTCATAGGAATTATGATGAGTTTAAAGCATTAATGCTGAAATGTTTTGCCGCTTGTAGCAATACCTGTGATACTATTGAGGATTCAACTGTGTTAACCTCCAAAAAGTCGTCACAGCCTCCCAGACCAGCAGCAATCACCCCACTCTCACCCTCCCCAGGCACACAGCAACAGCCAGCATTATTACTGTTTTTCTTTACTTTGCTAAACTGCAGCAATACTCACACGAAGACTCAGCTCTTTAAACCAAAGCTCGCAAATTCAAGTACTTAAACGGGTACTTAATTCACTGCTGGATAGCAGGGTTTATAGACTCTGCTTATCTGCAGAAACTACACATGGTGCCTGAATGGTCTGTAAAATTACATCATTCATGATTGTGCCAGGGTGAGTATTATTATTATTACTCTAGAGTTACTCCAGCCTGTACTCGGCTCTCAGTCAGTGCCAGTAAACCTACATGCTGCAGTAATGAGTGACACATATTAAGCTCTGCTATCTTTCCTGAACCTGTGTGTATGAGACTAGTGCTAAAAGAAAAAGCAGAGCACAGAGCACTTGCCCCAACCCCCCCCCCCCCCCCCGCCACCCAATCCACTAGGCTGCACGGCTCACTGCATTTGCGACGCATGTTTCCTGCAACCAGGTCCTGCATGCGCCCCTGGCAATGGCCTGGTCCGCCTGCAGTCGCAAGCAGGGAGCAAGCAGACGCTAGGCCTCAGTAGCGCAGTTAATGCATCTGCACGCCTGGGGAGGCTGAACGCGTAGCAGACCGGACAGACACGCGCACGCACAGAGGCACACATGCACACACGCGCTTGTGCACATGCTCACGTGAACAGACGTGCATTCCAAGACTCCATGCGTGATTTACCCCCCACCCCCACCCCCCATTCCACTCCCCCGTAGGAACTGCCAGCCCTTTTTACCTTTAACAGGAGTAAGTAAGAGGGGAGGGAAATGTAATACAGCCCCTTACATTATAAAAACGCCAGCAATGAATAATTGAGTAGATGGCTTTCGTCTGGGGCTGCAGTGAGAGTGTGTTCTTCAGCCTCTCATGGCTAATACACCCGGGACCGTAATTTATGGACAATTGAAGCCGCAGAAACATGTCTTGGAGGCGAATGAACAGATCCATAGCAACAATCCTACTGGGGCATATTAATCCCCTGCTTTATGTAGTGCAAAGTGTACAATAGTAATCAGGACTCAAACAGAGGCTGCGATCATTACAGGGAATAAAGCTATATAAGGAATTCATAATGGGATTAGCCTGTGGCTTGTGCGGAGAGCGCGCAAATTAAATCACTCATCAAATTGCACCAAGGACTTGTAATTTACAGGTTAATGTTGGATTGTGTAACTAATCACAGCTAACATTTTGAATGAATCTATTAAAAAAAGAATCTGCCGGTTTCTCAAGCCTGCCGTGGAAAAGAGAGCCACTCGTTTTTCCCGAATGTTCCCTGACGTTTCCCTAGATCCCCGTGCAGGGTTTTAAGCGAGGGGCCGAGGATACGGGTTTCATGCAATCAATGGGATGGCGGAATTGGCAGCCAGACCAATAGGAGTTATAGCGCATGATGTTATATGTCCTGTAAGCCAATCCCATTACCGTATACATCACATGCTGATGAAATCAAGTCAAGTGGGGTTTTACTGTCACAGCAACCATGTACAGTAACAGAGCATATGGAGGCACAAATAACCTCCCCTGAGAGTGTGGTGCTGCATTCATACATGAAGTATAACGACACAGGTGCAAAAGAAGTAAAAAATCAAGGTATGACAACATTAACAAACAATGTGAACACAAACAATATCGGAATGTTTAGATATTTGGGCAATGATGGATGCAGCAGAATTGCACATGAGTAGTATGTGTGGGTTGTGTGGATTTTTCTACACTGATTAAGAAATAATCTTTCTCCTTTTACTTATGGGGGGAGGGGTGGAGCCCAGCCCAGGCAGTGTGAGGTAGAAGGCTGGGTTACACTGTGGATGGGATCACAAAGTGGGCAGTGTAGAGATGCCAATTACCTGGCCTACAGTAGGAAACCTGCCCAACTCTGCATACACTAAGCGAGATACAAACCGCAAAACCTTGGACCTTACTGGCTAATCGCTGGACACCAAAAAGCCAGATACCTAATATCTTCATTAATATCAAGACCCTAATATGGTCCAACACTGTAAAAAATGAGGTTCTTTACTAAGCACAACAACACAGGAAGTATCTTTGGCACAAGCTGCTATACGTCTAGAGCTCCTGCACCTTCTCTGCTGACTTTCAGTCAGTCTGTGTTTTTCAGCCCAGGCTGATGGCCACTCATCAGTGTCAACGGGCATCAATGACCCTAGTTATTCCCAGACTAACCATGGCGCCCTCGTACACTTTAATCATGATTAGCTGCCCGTCACGATTACAGGGATTTAAAGTCCATCCCAGGAGAAACAGCCCTGAACAGCACACCGTTCACACACAGTGACACAGCAAACCGCTTACATACAGTGACACAACAAGGCAAGCATACACACAGTGGCACAGCAAGCTAATCATACACACAGTGTCACAGCAAACCTCACAAACACAGTGACACAGCAAGCCAATCACATACAGTGACACAGCAAACCACTCACAAAGCAGCGACTGCAAGCCAATTACATACAGTGACACAGCAAGCTAATCACACACACAGTGACACAGCAAGCCAATCACATACACAGGGGCACAGCGGGCCAATCACACACAGCGACACAGTAAGCCAATGACACACACAGTAACACAGCAAACCACTCACATACATATAAACAAACACACAGAGACACAGCAAGCCAATCACACATAGTAATACAGCACACCAATAACACACACAGTGACACAACAAGCCAATCACACACACAGTGACGCACCAAGCCAATGCACACCTACACAGTGACAAGAAAACATTTGGGACCGAAAAATCACTTTAGACCTTTTAGCCAGGTTTGATTATACCTTCTGAGAATTGTAAAATTCAATTAAACCTCCACTGATACATTGACGTGCAATTAAAGGCATGATGTAGCAGTTGGTGAAATGATTAAGCGGCCGGGGGTCGGAGGGCTCAAATACCCCAGGGAGCTGCGCTGTTGTACACTGAGCTTATTACTAATAATGCCGGTGAGCGTCATGCTGAAACAATAACCACAATAATAACAGCAATAAGCTCATAAAACCCCTACAAGGGCAGCAAGGACACCGACGTTCCAAAGTTGCCCTTGTCGCGGGCAAACTGGAGCCCATGGAACCAAATAAATTTCCCTTTCTGTCGTTTCAGATTTGCTCTTTTGTTCAGATGAGGAGGAAAGTGGACGAGCACGATATCTCAGGGTAGTTCCTGAGGAGAGTTCCTGTCTGCACCAGCACGGAGTAGACGTGTGATCAGGACACGGAGAAATAAGGAGAAACAATGGGGTACAATAATTAGACCCACACGTGTTTTATTAGGAGAAGGTGTCACGTCTGGGCAAGTTCATATGTAATTAAAAGCTCCCCCTACCCGCCAACGCGTGGCCATGTAATTGTAGCACGTTTGAATTTCATCTCCACGTTTCGACGCTCCTGCAGGTCAGTGTCGGGAATGTGCCGTCGGAAACGGCATTCCTAATTATCCGCCTCCTCATTAAGCTGCAATTCAGCGTGCTGCTTTTTATAGGGTGTTAATAGGTGCTGCATATTCACATTAGACATGTGTTATTGCCTCAGAGACCATTAAGCACCCTGCTTAGCCATAGCATACATGGTTGAGGGGGGGGGCAGCATGGAAGTGAGGAGTCAGAACAGCTAGTGGAGGGTCATAGGTATGATGGACAGGGGGCTGAGTATAGTGTATATATGTGACTGCAGAAGACTGTGTACAGTGTGTATGTGTAACTGCAGAGGGCTGTGTACAGTTTGCGTGAGTAACTGTAGGGGACTGTGTACAGTGTGCATGTATAACTGCATGGGACTGTGTACAGTGTGCATGTGTAACTACGTTAGATTGTGTACAATGTGCATGTGTTACTGCAGGGGACTGTGTACAGTGTGTGTATGTGACTGTAACAGACTGCGTAAAATGTGCATGTATAACTGCAGGGGATTGTGTACGGTGTGCACGTGTAACTGCAGATGACTGCAAAATGTACATGTATGATTGCAAGGAACTTTTTACAGTCTATATGTGTAACTGCAGGAACTGTGTACAATGTGCATGTGTCACTGCAAAAGAGTGTGTACAGTGTGCATGTGTAACTGCAAAGCACTCTGTACAGTGTACGTATATAACTGCAGGGTGCTGTATACAGTGTGCCCGCAGGGGACGGTGTACAGTCTGCATGTGTATCTGCAGGGGACTGTGTACAGTGTGCATGTGTAACTGCAGGGGACTGTGTACAGTGTGCATGTGTACATGCAGAGGACTGTGTACAGTGTACATGTGTAACTGCAGGAGACTGTGTACAGTGTGCATGTGTACATGCAGAGGACTGTGTACAGTGTACATGTGTAACTGCAGGAGACATGTACAGTGTGAATGTGTAACTGCAGAGCACTGTGTACAGTGTGCATGTGTACCTGCAGGAGATGGTGTACAGCGTGCATGTGTAACTGCAGAACACTGTGTACAGTGTGCATGTGTACCTGCAGGGAACTGTGTACAGTGTGCATGTGTAACTGCAGGGAACTGTGTACAGTGTGCATGTGTACATGCAGAGGACTGTGTACAGTGTACATGTGTAACTGCAGGGGACTGTGTACAGTGTGCATGTGTACATGCAGAGGACTGTGTATAGTGTACATGTATAACTGCAGGGGACTGTGTACAGTGTGCATGTGTACATGCAGAGGACTGTGTACAGTGTACATGTGTAACTGCAGGGGACTGTGTACAGTGTGCATGTGTACATGCAGAGGACTGTGTACAGTGTACATGTTTAACTGCAGGGGACTGTGTACAGTGTGCATGTGTACCTGCAGGGGACTGTGTACAGTGTACATGTGTAACTGCAGGAGACTGTGTACAGTGTGCATGTGTACCTGCAGGAGATGGTGTACAGCGTGCATGTGTAACTGCAGAACACTGTGTACAGTGTGCATGTGTACCTGCAGGGAACTGTGTACAGTGTGCATGTGTAACTGCAGGGAACTGTGTACAGTGTGCATGTGTACATGCAGAGGACTGTGTACAGTGTACATGTGTAACTGCAGGGGACTGTGTACAGTGTGCATGTGTACATGCAGAGGACTGTGTATAGTGTACATGTATAACTGCAGGGGACTGTGTACATTGTGCATGTGTACATGCAGAGGACTGTGTACAGTGTACATGTGTAACTGCAGGGGACTGTGTACAGTGTGCATGTGTACATGCAGAGGACTGTGTACAGTGTACATGTTTAACTGCAGGGGACTGTGTACAGTGTGCATGTGTACCTGCAGGGGACTGTGTACAGTGTACATGTGTAACTGCAGGAGACTGTGTACAGTGTGCATGTGTACCTGCAGGGGATTGTGTTCTGATTATTCATTAAGTTATAATAGATTTCTGGACACACCAAGAGGGCCTATACCCCACCCCTCCTTGCCCCCTTTGTGGGTTTGACCCACAGCCCCAGCTCTGGTTTTCTGTATGATCTTCTTGTGTTTGTGAGCGTGTCCACTGAGCACATTGTTTTACTCCCACAGTCCAACACAGCAGTTCAGTGAATTCTCTGAGTTGTGTGTGCTTGCATGCCCTTTGATGCATTGGCGTCCCATCTAGACTGTCCCTTACCCCATTCCCCCTCTTCTTGGCACAGGCCCCAGGGTCACTGTGACCCCTCACTGAAAAATGCTAATGGAAGATTGATAGATGGATGGACTTAACCAGGACTGTGTATTTATTACGATAGCACAAGAATAATGTTTATTCCGCTTCTGTGAACGAGTTTTGCCTGAAAGGTTTCTTTCAATCGCATGCGCTGCACAGATCAGGGCACACCTTGATCAGCCCCGCGTGATGAACGATGGCCAACTGGAAAGACAGGGAGGGGGAGTGAGAGATGTGACCTGGGGCGGCCGCGTGCGTCATCGCCCCCATCTCATCAAAGAAGCCCTGAGGTACTCAGCAAAATGAGGGACCTGTTGGCTTTAGAGCCACTGATGTCTATTGATTGGCCAGTTCATAGAGAGTGTCCCCAAATGCTTTGCTTTCATGTCCCCGCTTTGTTCCTGGGGAATATTGCAAATTGATCCGTCTTCCCCTCTGCCATTGTCGAGGATGGACTGCTATCACATTAGGTTCTCCCGAATGTCTGTCCCACCCTCACACTTAAACTCGGGCCCCAAGAGTTTATTAATCTTACCCATGCTCCGCCACCTCTATTCGATGGCTTTGCAGTTTGATGATCTATGCAATAAATGGACACATTTGATTGTTTGACCTCTGACCCCTTGCCCCTCCCCTGTAGCCCCGAGCTGCCTCTTCTGACACTTGTTTAAGCTGCTGTCACGCTCGCAAACAAAAACGTGCCGCCGTCACGGGCAAAAGTGCAGCGAAGAGCTGCACAGGCTGAAGGTCATTGGGAGCCACTGAAGATCTGTAACCCCAATTCGTCCAGTGGAAAACCTGACTGATGAGTTGTATTCATTCATTCTTGAATATTGCCCTCTTAAGGTTACAACCTGCTACTTTATCTGCGGTGCGATTCTGTTTTTTTTTTTTTTTTTTAAACCGGTCTTCTGATCCTAGACTTCAAAGCTTTCAACTTCTTAGCATGGAGCATGTTAGCCTTTTAGCACCTCGTAAAAAGCGCCAAGGCTGAACTGTAGCATTGATAATTAGGACCCCCACGAACTGATGTTACACCGAAGAATCGTAGAAAATTTGCGGCCGGACTTTGGCTCTCAGCTTGTCACTTTGTTTAATAGCTAGATTTCGAGTATTTGTATTTTTTATATTTTATTAGATTTTAGATCCTTTTATCGTCGTTGCATATTAGCGTACAACGGAATCCAGCTTGAAGCAAACCGTTGAACTTCACAGTTAAAAATTTAAAATTAGGCCATGTGAGGTAAAAACAGAGCTAATAAAATGCATATTGTAGCTAATCTTATATTAACTCCCCTTTGTGGCAGGAAGCAACATGTATAGCATTTATGAACAAGCAGAGTCATGCATCTCGTGTTGGACATTTTCATTTTTCGAGTGAGTCCACGCCAAATTTTTCAGGAGGTAATTACAACACAAGCGCCTCCCGCTTAATTACTGTAATTAAGACGGTACCTTGAAGCCTCGTCAGCCAGATTTCGCCGTGTTTGTGGGGAAAGAGGGATCGGCCTCAGGGTGGGCCGGGGGGAGGCGTGCCGTCATCTTGATTCCTGCCTGCTGAAAGATGGCACACCACACAACCGGTGGCAGAGGAATTATTAATAAATATTTAATTTTCTGCTCCTTCATTAGGGTTTAATGCTGTTATATATCATAATTGGTAATTTCCGTTGCAGAGGAAGTACTCTTTCACACAGGAATCCCACCTCAGCTAATAGGGAAGGAGAGGAGCGAGCGCTAACTTCATTAGCATAAAATCGCATTCAGATGCATTTGCCGTTGCCGCGGATACAGGCGGCGCGGGAGAAGGAGTGGTGGTGCCCGTAATCAGCTCTGTTTGCCCTTCGCTCAGATGCCCCTCCCTCCTGACAGTCAATCAGTTAAAGGACATCTTTCTAAAGTACTCCTTCCCACATCCCTGCTTTACGAGATTACCGACACTACAGCCTCTAATTACTCCCTGTAAATTTCATACAGTTTCACTTGGGAGGGGTTTAAGGCACAAAGAAAAATGACAATAATCTAATCAAAATTATTCAGGGGCCCAAGCTGAGGGCCCCAGTTACCGCTTACTCGGTGCCTGAATATCAGAGCGCCCCCCTGTGGTGCCCCCTCCTTCCTCCGCTTTTAGCTCCTTTCACTCTGATTTACCCCTGTCCATGCTGACTTTCACCGCCGTCTGGAGAGCCAGCCCCACCTTGAAACATGGCATCGGAGTCTCGCATTCTCGTAACAGGGGCGTAGCTAGAAGTTCAGAGCCCCCTGACAGGCAAAGGTACATTTTGGGGGCCCTATTAAGTGCGCCCCCCCCCCCCTCGAATCTGCTGGGGTCTATGCCCCTCCAATGCCCCTGCCCGTAAATATCCGGAATTCCTGGCCATGTGGGAGTGAACATGTTAAATGGGAGGGACATCCAAGCAGAGATGGCGGTCTCCCAAGGTTCTAGAGAGTGTGCGTGTGTGTGTGTGTGTGTGTGTGTGTGTGTGTGTGTGTGTGCGTGTGTGACCGTGTGTGGATTACGTTTATATTACAATGTGAGAACCAAATGTCACCTGCAATGTAATAAAAACCTCTTATTTTGATGTGGGGACCATTTTTCAGGTCCCCACAAAGATCTGTGAATGCAGTGAAAATGCCAGAAGTGTTAACGTCGTCATGCTGGGATTAGAGTTTTCCCCATTGAAATGAATGGAGAGTCCCCACAAAGATATAATTACAAACCTGTGTGTGTGTGTGTGGAGGGGGGGTGCTGGTGTGTTTTTCAATACAAGAGGACGGGGCACTATATTGTTTAACACACTGTGTAGACACACAAGTTTGGCTAAAGTAAAGATGCATAGTAAGAATGAGCCGGAACTGAAGGGCAGGTGGGGATGCAGGCGTGTGCAGACCAGGAGACAGTGGTATATTTCTGAGAAATTGGATTTGCGCGTCCCCCATTATCTGTCAGTGAAGACAGATTGCCTCAATAATATATTCACATTAAGGCGGTGGATCAATTTTTAATCAAGCTGAGAATTATGGAGGAAGCGGGCTGAAATGGTCCATAAGGAGCACCCGTAATTCCCCACCCTAGAACTGCCTTTGCCCCCCACACCCCCCCACCAATCAAATGATCGCCCTTCACAATAAACCGCCACCGCGCCTCCGGAAAATTCTGCTTATGCGTGCTGACTAATGGGCCGTGTACCCTATTACTGTACACATGGAGGTCAGAGGGCCACCAACCCACATCTGGACACGCATTTCGGTGACAAAGCGATTAGATATCTCACAAAGTCAAATTGGCATCCAGGAGTCACTGTCTGCAAACCTCTTGGACACTGGCTGCTTCATTTTCATTTTGTCCTTTTAATCTGCACAGAGCAGATTAAAATTCTCAATATTATACCAATATACATGGATAGACCTTAGGAGTATGACGCTAGCAGGACACAGCTCATATTTCCAGCCATTCTTATGAGAGTTCAGAGGTATTACGCTACTATATACTGTATGCAGCAAATCAGATGTTTTAAATGATATATATCCACTATTAAACTAGATCTTTACTCCTGTTCTTATTTCGCATTGTTTACTAGGTATCATTTACTATGTAATCACAAGTAAATGCTGTCTCACAAGCCTGTTAGAATTGAAAGCAAATTTTACAGTATGAAAAGATACTAGTGTTGTGATTTTTTCGGATAAATTTTACAAGACACAACCTTGTTTAAGAAGTCGATAGTCTCTAAAATGCGGAATGTATCGTGCATAATGAAGAACGGAGAGGGAGTAAATGGTTTGTTCATTGCTGACTATTGACTTTAAAAGAGAACCGTTTTGGAAAAACGGTTTAAATGAGAAATTATCAAGTGACGATTTGGTAAAGACTTCATACTTCATTCAGGAAGGTATTTAGGGTTAATAGCAACAGGACTTTAAAACCAGCTTTGCTTCCTATAATAATAACAATTAAAATAGTAATTGTTAATGGTATGATTTTATATAGGGCACAGGGCAAGGGACACGCTTGGACGGGAGGACAGTCCTTCACAGGGCAGGGGACACCCTGGACAGGATGTCAGTCCATCGCAGGGCACAGGGCAGGGGACACTCTGGATGGGAGGACAGTCCTTCACAGGGCAGGGGACACCCTGGACGGGATGCCAGTCCATCGCAGGGCATAGGGCAGGGGCACCCTGGACGGGATGCCAGTCCATCGCAGGGCACTTTCATACACTCGGGGTAGTTCACCTTATGTCACATCACGTACCTGCAGGACACCTGGGAAGAATATGTTGCTTCTTTGTTTTTTATCATAGCATCAAGCTATTCATGTTTAATCATGATTTATTAACTGACACAAAAGCAGATATTCAATTTATCTGATTTTAGATCATGGAATCTACCTGCAAGATTATTGACTATCGGCACTTGTGCATCAAGGGAGTAAATCCTATGTCTTCAGAAATCAAGTCACACTTTATGGTGGTTGGGCTCAGTCTGACTGGGCTGAGATTCTCACACCAAAGTGGATTTTCTCGCTTCCCTAAAAGACTCCACTTATTAGTCCTGGAAATGTAAAGATCAATAAACAGACACTGAAGGACGAAAACAACACCGAGCTTTTGCCAAAAATATTTAAGACGGGGTTGTATTTATTTGCATTAACCAGTTTGATCAAGGGCCAGATTCACAGATATTAATTCTAATGAAAGATTTATTCTGCATGGCGTACAAAAAGAGAATACACGGGAACTAGTTCCTCTGGAATGCAGTCATGGTTCCAAGTAAAGGTCTTTTTCTCACAATGGATTTAGCAAGTAGCTCTTACCTCAACGGGGGCATTAAGGGCAACTTTTAAGAAAAATAACAGGTTTTATGCCTGCATTCCTTTCTGGGGCAGAAAGTTGAGAGAGTGAATACCATGTGAAAGAGCTCAGACCTTCACGCCCAGCACACGAGCAAGGGACACAATCTGTAACCAAAGTGTAAGCACACGAGCTTTAAAAGGTGAAGCCTTTTCCACACTGTAGTAACCCAGTGCCAAGCTATTATCTGGAAATGAACAAATGAAATGGCATGCAAGTAAATCCTCACGGGGCGCACGTGCTGAAACACGCTCGACAAAAACATCACACGTTCATTGTTTTCATTCGTCCACACTGAGCAGAGGAGTGAAATGCAGACAGCCCCCCCCCCCCCCCCAAGTTAAGAACATCCAACATATATTGTATATTCATACTTACGAATGGACTGGCGTAAAGTCTATTGTATAAAATATTTGGATTAAATATGGAACGGGAATGGATCGCACTCAAGATGCCTTCATGAACATCTCTAGCAGCTTGATGCCTCTCTGTTTCTTCTTAGCTTCTTGCTTTGCTGGAAGCTCTTGTGTAGCTCCTGCTCCAAAACTGCTTACGCTTGTACCAGGAAGCCTAGTTATACTTCTGGCTGAATCTACTCCTCAGCAGCACTTGTGTTTACTATGAGCTATTCGCTCACATCTACGTCCCCTTGGACAAATGCGTCTGGTAGGTAAAAGTAAATGTTAATGTTAATGCAAATGTAATTGCTCGGCCAATCGCTTTCCACCACAAGGCGGTTTCTATGAACAGTGCAGATGACAGTCAATCTGCTGAATTAGCAAACCACTTTGCAACAAAAAGGTCAGCTACGAAGCGTGGACCAATGTGACATTCAATGCTGTACAGTTATTAATAATCCGTATGTTTTCATTTTGAATATATATATATCCTAGGAGTTAAGAAGGTTTCCCAAACAGCCTGGCATGTCAGCCACTACTTTCTGAAACAGGGGGAAAAGATTTCCTGGGGTCCCCAAAATTGGACAAATCTGCCTTGATTTATACCAGGGGTCTCCAACTCTGGTCCAGGAGAGCTACTATGCAGCAGGTTTTCTATCCTACCTGGTTTCTGATGAGCCACACCTGTTCCTGGTATTTACCTGAGAGCAGGTGTGGCTCATCAGAAGCCAGCCAGCCATGTTTAATGTAGGTCAGGGAACATGGAATCTGCTATAGCCAGAGAGAATAGGGGGAGGTCTTCTCACCAGGGCCTGGGTGCCTTCGGAGAGCCAAAGGCTGAGCACAAGAACCCAGGGCACATCCTCAAGACGTCCACCTCCATCCTTCAGATTCTCCATCCTTCACAATGCCAAAGAAGACTTCCATTCAATATTAGTTCAAGTGTGTTTATTGAAGCAGTTTACTTTAATCATTGGAACAGGATTGTGGCTTGTCAAATCTGTACATCAGCTCCTGTTTACAGGCACTATATAACCTTGTGGATAGTGGACAACATAAAAATTTGTTGAGCCAATCACGAATCAGAAAAGGCTGTTCTGGGGGTGTGAGCCGCGCAGACTTCCCTAACCAGCCATTTCAAGAGCCATAAGGTCAGGACCAGCTGCTTGATACAAACTCAGAGCCCATTTTACATTTACATATTTAGCAGACGCTTTTATCCAACGCATCATGCAACTGAGAGTGCAGGGTCAGACAGTCCCTGGAGCCCTTGGGGGTTAAGGCCCCGCTTAGGGGCCTAAGGGCGACATCACTCTGCCTGCTTCAGGATGAAACCTGGCTGACCTTCCAGTCACATGCACAGAAACTTAACTGACGCGTTGACTTTATCAGTAACATGGTGGATATGATGAAAGCCAGAGGTGGAAAGTTCGAGTCCAGAAAGTATAAATCTTAAGGTTTTGGTTCAGTCAACCAGTTGAGTGTAAAGAGTCACAGTCACAGAGTACTCGGAGTACTCAACTTCAGTACTCTGTGACTATGACTCTTTATACTCAACTGGTTGGTTGAAACAAAACCTTAGTCTGGATTTGTATCTTAGATGTAGGCTGGGATGTCTATAGAGTTCAGGGGACTAATTCCCTCAGCATAAGATCCCCATGACCCTGTGGATCTATGGGAAGCCTTCAATGAAATGATCTCTGTATAGAGTGGACTGTGATCATGGTTCACAGGAAACAGATAAACAAAGGAACTGGCAAAGAAAACATCACTGCTTTCACAACCTTTCCTTCACAGGCCACTGTCCATCACCAGTGAAGACTAACTTCCTTTTTAAATAAATATATATAATCCTGCCCACCCCCCTCACAGAGGAGAATTTTGTTTTTCATTTCCATTGCAAGTTCAATGCATTAGGTTAAGCCACTCTGCATCTACCCATTAACTAGTCTTCATAACTAGCACAATCCTGTCTTAGTGCCAGCAGATGCAGAACATAACCTCATTCCCACATTTTAGTTAGAATAATAGAATTACTAATATCTTGCCATTAACTATAAGCATCACAATATGCGCAATATGCATTTCTGACAGCAGCATTTTATTTATCTAGCAGATGCTTTTATTCAAACCAACATATATTTCTTCAAAAAGCAGCATCAGCCAATCTCTGGAGAAAAAGGGGGGTTAAGGGCCACTCAGGGGCCAACGGTGACATCACTCTACCAGATCTGAGATTTGAACCAACAACCTTCCCATTACAGACACAACATCAAAACCCACTAAACTACATCGCATACATTTGCATGGGATTGCAAGCTGATTCTCCTGACGTTCCAGGTATACATTTGACATTCAGTAAAACGCTTGTGAAGGATCTTCAGAACATCCTGGCTAGTACCTCTTCCACCTCTGCACTATCCTTTTAACTTTCTTGCACCGTTTCGGGATGTATCATTGCCGACAGTACGTTTGTACAACATTGCCGTTGATCTCTCCTCCTTTCTATTGAAACAAGACAGGGCTGCACAGATTCAATAAAAACTCGAAGCTGAGATCAAACAACCTGAAATTGCCAATTTATAAAGGCAGGGCATGGATGGATGGATGTCTCCTGCTTTAACACAAAGAGGGAAGCTAATTAAGGAGCCGCTCCGTCATGAGACCTGTCGCGACGGATCCGACCCGGCGAGATTTAAGGGGAGCCAGGCAGGATGGACCTGAATGAGGATTCAGACGCAAACAGCTTTGAAACATCAGTCAGCTGGGCTTCTTTCAAACGGCCACCACAGCACACGCGTCCCGAGGACGCCACATCGGATCTGACATCTCTGAATGGTCGGAAAATTGATCCTTATGCTATTGATCCCTCACGCGTTTGTCCACTGGGAGAATAAAAGGAACTGCCTGTTTACGTCTGCAGCTATAAATCAATGTCCCGAAATGAGACACGATTACCGATTTCGGTGACATGTAGCACCCACAGCGTGCAAGGGGGGGGGGGGGGGGCAGGGGAGCGGGGGTGCTACCAAGTACCCCTCTGCACACTTGTGGACACACACTCACTCTCACTTTTTCGCTCAAGCCCTTAAAATATGCATTTTGTTTAAAATCACTTTAGGGCGTGAGAATCAGAGTATCCTGCAGGTGAATGAGTGAAAGGACCAGCCCGGCTTAACTATTGATGTATCTCTCCAACGGCACACCGTATAAAAGCATCAGCCAGCATTTCTGGGCCGGTTTTATATGTGCACCTGTGTCATTAGGTGCTACTCCCAGCCCTACAGCCACTCTGAAAAATAACTTCATAGCTACAAGACGAACACAGCATACCGGTAAACTCACTGTGCGCGGTTGTGCCGCATGTGAAATCCCTGCTTCGTGAAAATGCTTCAGGCATCAGTGACATTACCATGCCAGGATGCCTTCCTGGGGCGGGCATTTGGGTATGTTGTGAGGGCAGTAGTGTTTGAATTGTGTCAAAGGTCTTGGAGAGGGTCTCCTGGTGGGTGAGAGTGAGGGGACGATCTGCTGGGTGGGCAGACAAGCTGTTTCTGTTTTCACGGCCTATCACCTGCCCACGTGTAGCCATGCCTCGGTCCAGTTTTTTTGAGAGTTTTTCCAGAGACGTACCAATATGAGAGGACTCCCAACACAGCTCTCCACCGGGCCCTGCACCCCTCAGGTGGGTGACACAGCCAGGCCACTCACCCCTTTGGCACAGCGTGGTGGCGAGAAGTATCCAAAGTAAATCATCTGAAGAAGCTCACAAGCCCCACTTCACCTACAAAGCGGAAACACGGAACAGAAACACTGAGCAGCAACATGGAGCCAAAATAGGGAACGAAAAAATGGAGCAGGAACATGGAGTGGAAACACCAAGCAGAAACATGGAGCAGAAACACGGAGCAGAAACATGGAATAAAAGCACGGAGTAGGAACATGGAGTGGAAACACCAAGCGGAAACATGGAGCAGAAACACGGAGCAGAAACATGGAGCAGAAACACGGGACAGGAACACAGAGCGGAAACATGAAATGAAAACACCGAGCAGTACCATGGAGCAGAAACACGGTATGGAAACATGGAGCAGAAACACAGAGCAGAAACATGGAATAAAAGCACAGAGTAGGAACATGGAGTGGAAACACTGAGCGGGAACATAGAGCAGAAACACAGAGCAGAAACGTGAAATGAAAACATGGAGCAGGAATATGGAGCAGAAACACAATATGGAAACATGGAGCGGAAACACGGAGCAGAAACATGGAACAGAAACACGGAGCAGAAACATGAAATAAAAGCACAGCGTAGGAACATGGAGTGGAAACACCAAGCGGAAACATGGAACAGAAACACGGAGCAGAAACATGGAGTGGAAACACTGAGCGGGAACATAGAGCAGAAACACAGAGCAGAAACATGGAATGAAAACACGGAGCAGGAATATGGAGCAGAAACACGGTATGGAAACATGGAGCAGAAACACGGGGCAGGAACACAGAGTGGAAGTGCGGAGCAGAAACATGGAACAGAAATGCGAAGCAGAAACACAGAACAGGAACACAGAGAGGAAATACAGAGCTGGAACACAAAGGTTCCACAGAGGCATGTGTGAGTCCTCCAAGCAAGTGAGATGCCTGTTTCAATGCACATCTCACAGGCTGAGAGTCGCCAGGATTCACTGGTAGTCGCTAGGAACCACAGAGCGCAAACTCGTTCTACCAGTTCAGCCAGGGGCCTCTTTTCCCCAGTCCACTCATTGTTTCCTTCAAGCAAAAGCTCGACGGTTTTCTCTGTGAATACCACTGCGTTGCTGATTCAGACAGGTGTAGTTCAGACCGAAAGATTATAAAACTTTACAGAAACAACTTCCAACGCGAAGGAGCCCGTACTTCAGTCTGCCTTGGAAGAACCCCAAGACGATCATTTATGTGCTTCGGTTCTGACCTCTAGATCCCATTCCACCCTTCACCCCCCCTCCGCCCTTGGGCCAAGCTCACGGTACAACAAGCAAAGGCCTGTGGCAAAGCCCCTGGCAGGAATTCGTGGACTGCGGCTATGTACCGGTGAAGTTGGTGCAAATTATCTAACAATACCGAATGCATCTCAGGTGCTGCTGCCCATCCTGCCCCCTGCCCCATCACCACCTCATTTGCCCTCAGGGCTTCAGATGCAGGAAAGTGACCTCTATGGTTCTACCGTGTTCAGTCACATGTCTTCCCGCTCTCCACACATCCTCGACGCAGCCAGTAAGGGCGTCGCACTGTCACACCTCCTGCTGGTGACCTCCGAGCCTTTCAGCCGGTTTGCATTTCCCTCAGCTTCCCTGAACCCCGACGAGTGTTTGGTTTAGTCGTAAGATGACACCAGTTGACACTTGCTGACCAGGTCCTTCATGAAGATTAGGGGGTATCAGTGACAGCAGCAAGAGCCTCTGTGAGAAGTGTTTAAATCAGCCAGGTGGTGGGTGATCTATAGACCTGATTACCCCCCCCCCCATTATCCTTTATGTAACATTAGTTTGGGACATGCTGTGATCAGTACAGGGACATTACATCACACACTTCATCTTATTACCAAGCAGAGCAGAACAGAGTCTTTAAAAGCTTATCCATAAGCAGAGGATGCAGCGAATCGTAATGATCGTTAATTCATTAAGGCTGCGGCAATACAGAGTGGTTGCTGGTATTGTCTGCGTAAGTTCTTCTCGACGATGGCTAAGTTTGGAATATCAATACATTTGGTTAAATAGATGTTTGTGACGAAAACTGTTTTCTTTTCAAGTGTGTAGTTATCTGATCAGCGAAACAGCAGAGAGGTACATGAGCTGCCTCGATGCATATTTTGACACGAATCGTAAGACGAAACTCAGCTAGCGTTTAAAGCAGCAGTGTTAAGTATAGATGTCGGTATCCTGGGTCACCAGACTTTACAATGCCACCCCCCCCCCTACTCAGCAGGCCTTCTTTTCTTTTCAGCATGCTGCTTAGCTACACCCACCTTCAGGGTGATACTGCCATCTAGTGGTAAGCTAAAGTAAAGCAAGTCACAGAGCACCATGGTAGTTCGTCAAACTGAAAGTCTTATATTTTACATCCAGAGGACACAAAGTGTATATGCAAATCCTTATGCTTAGACTGCAGTTATATAACAGACATTAGAATGTCTTTTGCATTCATTTGTGATGCCATAAAAGATGAGATAACTTCTAACCAATAATTTACTGCCTTTTTTAATTCCAAACAGGAAAGCAGGTCATCAGATCGGCCCCCTGGTCCCCTGTCTCCACGGCCTGACTCTGCGCCAACTTATAACTTTCCGAAAGGTGCAGATAACAGTGTTCTTTGGCACCCGCATATTTTTTTTTTCCAGCCAGCTACACAAACGCTGAGCGCACTGTGTAAATACGCGCTGTTTTCCTTCTCCACTCTCTTTACGCTCTCTGTGTCTCGACAAGCCCTCGGTTCAGCGTGAAACCCAATCCGGCTGCTCCGCAATCCCGCCACTGCCAGCGGCGCTCTCTGTCCGCCCCGCTAAAGACCCCCTGTTTTCAAAGCGGCACGAGAAGCCCAGTCTGAGGGTCATGGGTCTTGTTTGATTGTTTAGCATCTTCGTGCACTGTGCCCGGCCTCTCGCTTTCCGGGCTACTTTACGGCCGTTTACGATCGCAGGAGGTACTTTGGAGGAACACGGGGAGGAAAAGTGTGGCATGGTACCAAAGCGCTGGCACGGATCGTGCGGGGGTGGGAGTGGGGGGGGGGGGGGGGGGGGCATACCTCTGAGAAGCTCTTCCCTCCACTTCAGACTCATAGCGAGACAACAGTTTAAGCCTCAGTGACATCAAGCAATGTAGGGAATATTTCTTCACCCCTGCCATGCACCCCCCCCCCCCCCCCCCCCCCGCCAGCGCCTCCGGCAAGCACACGGAACGCGGGGACCAATGAAAAACGGCATTCTTTACCACCATTACAAGCCAGCCTGCAAGTAGGAGCGTCTCTTGGGACTAAAAGGACACAATGAGAGAGGGCTGCAGACCCCAGGGGATTATGGGAAGGCCCACATCAACACGGGGCTAAAAAGGAGGCGAGCAAACCCTGGCGGGTTGGAGGGGGGCTGCCACACGTGTGACTCTCAGGAGCAGGGGGCGTGACCACGGTGTGCTGTGTCATGTGGGGGAGATCCTACTGCTGCATTAATATGTGTTTAACGTCAGATTCAGTCACAAAATATACGGAGGTAATTTAATAAACGAACCTCCCGTTGGGATTAAGGCAGTAACGGAAACGGTGTCGATATTTTGAACCAAGTAGCTTCTAAGAGCTGTGCTTGGTAGTGAATTCAAATCTTACCCAGCAATAAATATTATGGGGTGTCCGGCCCTCCAACTACCCTACCGACAGGTAGGGATCCCGCTAAAGAGTTTGGGTCCTTTGAATGTATACTGGGCCCCCAATCCAGACCAAACCAACTGGTAGATTTTGCCGACTGGGGGGTTCAAACTAATTTCGGGGAGAGGTTAGAACCCATAATTTTACTACTTGTCAACATGCCTGCAAAATATCCCATAATGAACACTTCGTCCAGCTTGCTAATTTTCTCTGCAGACTGGCAGCTCACAAATGCAGTTGAACACAATCCTATGCAACCTTTTCCGCATCCCATGGCAATTTAGGAAACAGAAGAGAGAAATTGCTTTAGCTAAAATCTGCATAATAGTAACGTACTTTTAAATCGTTCACCAACATTTAACGAGCAGCTACATGAAAGTAAGCAGCGATGTCACGCTTAGGAATCCATACGTCACAGCCGGCTAGCTAAGCTAATTAAATAAAGCTTAACCAACAAGATTTGTCTCGTCGCCTTAATCCATCTAGCTAGATTTACAATTTAGCGACAATTTATATCGCTAATCACGTGTTAGGTAGTAGAGTGAAAAAAGCAGGCTACGATCATTAGAAACGACAGAATCCATGTCTCTGCGAATTCGCCATAAGCCCATTGGCTGTGAGCATTTATTGTATATAACATGCACAGTTATTAAGTCGTTATATGTTTTACTGACAGGCACACTTATGGAGAAGTTTACTTCATGGAGAATAATTTCGGTTATGTACGAAGGGAAGCTACCGTAAAGATGGTGATGATGGGAAATGAGAAAGGACCACGCTGACACAGGTGGACAGACCAGGGAGGATGCTCAGTTGGGGGTATTTAATTTTGCCTCTGAGAGTGACGCCCAGTGGCAGTGCCCGTGAATTTGACCCACTGTAGGACTCGGGTATGTATCAGAATGAAAAGGGCATGCTTTTTCAGGAAACCAGGAGTGCCACAATCCTGCATTTGGATACAATAAAACTTCCTCTAGATACACTTTTTGGAAATAAAGTGAATATTATTTTTGGGTGAAATTTTCCTCTAATTTTTAGTTTAGCATGTAGTGTGGAGCTGGATTAAGTCTATATTTTTGCAAACGTACTCTAAAATTGTCTCAAAGGTAGCTTGGGCTGTTCTTACGAAACAAAATGCGCGGCGTGTAATTCCCCGTCCTGTGACCCGTAATACAGACATGATAAACAAATTACACAACAAATAAATGGGAAATTTAAATGAACGCATGTTTAAAAAGAGAGAGAGAGTCAAAGACAGAGTGCGGCGGAATGAAATGCGTGAGTTATGGTGCAGGTGTGAATGCTGCACGAATCGACAATGCGGCATCGCATTCGGCTGCCTGTTCCGCTGTGTCACACAGATTGCGGGCGAGGGGAGCCTGTAGGGCGACGGGCCTTATTGCTGGGGGGGGAAATCTCATTAGCACGTGCTATGCCAGTAAACAGGATGGAGAATAAACGATTCAGAAGTGCGAATATAATGTGAGGAGCTGTCCATAAGACGAAAATCGGCGTGACACGGATCGGGGCCCCAGTAAACAGAGCCCGCGGACTGGGCCGTGAGAGGGAGAGGAGCAGAGACTAAGCCGTTTGGAGAAAGAATGAAACAAAAATAGAGGTCTGAAGAGGATGCGTTTTGGGAACGGAGATAAAGGGGGGGAGAAAAGGCGCGGTTTGGTGCATTAGGAGAAAACGAAGGGGATTTTTCTTAAAAGGAAGATAAATACACTTTAGGAAAGTTGTGTCTTTGATCTGCTTCCCTTTATCAAACAAAACAGGCCAGGCTGAGTGTAGCAGTGTGACAGTAATCAGACTGTGCTGCCAGCCAGGAAAAAACAGGGGTCAGTTCTTCCGGAGTTCTGCGGGAAAACAGCGGCCTAAGTGCCAGCTGGAGGGAGCGAATCCGGCCTGTATTCTGTGTTAATCTGGCCCCCGCCAGGTCACTACGGCCCTCAGAGACGCACATGAAGGAGGAATGGCCCTCCACCTAGACACAAGCTCTTCGTTGACACGGCGGACAAACATCGATTGGATCTAAAGCTGCCACCCATTGCATACATTACGGGATCGTCCCATATTGAACGATACGTCGTGTCCCGTTTTTGAACCATGTTTCGCTCGCCCTCTGCAAATTTTATGATGAGGGATCAGCAAACTTGATCAGCAAACTTTTCCGCGGGGTAAACTTTTCCTATTCTCTGTGAGGACGGCGAGGAGCCGGATGATGGTCCAACCCGAGATCACGCGCAACAGAATCGGCTGCGCTAATTAGACGCTTCGTCTCTCAGGCGGCACACGGCCTCGGTAATCACCGACGCAGCCAATCACAGCCCATTCCTGTTTCAGTTCATGAGCTGACTCTTTAACTAGGTAGTGAACTTTCCTATGTGTTTTATTTAGCTGTTAATTGTGCTGTCAGCAGGGCCAATCAGGCTCAGCACAGTCATCCTTTTAGTGGCTAACAAAGAAGACATCCATTCCTTCTTTAATTGTACTCTGAATTTTAATTACTACATCAGTCTTGTTTTGGCTGGGGAACGCCCGGCAGATATTTAACAAGGTAGATAGACAATCTTTGCTGCTGTTACTTCATTTCGAAGATGTAGTAATTACCTTGTTCGCAAAGGCCTCGATTTAATAGCATCATCCCCTATTTTTTGTGTTGGGGAGTAACAAAGCGTTCATTATCCCGTAGCAGAGCCCACATTAACCAAACACAGCAGCCATTCTGCCATCACCCTTTGACCCTGGCTTGTTATCAGGATCTGAGAATCATTACCTGGATGTTCTGGACCAAAGGCAGGAACCTATTGAGTCTTAACCAGAAATACCGTCGTCTAGGACACACTCTGGGCTCATCATGCTGGGTGTTTTGTTTATATTCCAGATACTGGAAGGTGGGCATGTTATTTATAATCATATTTATTTTGAGTTTCAGTTTTTACTGCAGTTCATCCAACTGCAGGGACAGGGGGATTCTGGAACGCATCCCGGAATGCGCAGGGCAGGGGGACACCCCACACAGGGGGGGCAGCTCAGCGCAAGGCACATGGTCACACCCTGCGGTCAGTTTAGTGATACTAATTAGCCTAACTGCATGTCTTTGGGCTGTAGGAGGAAACTAGAATGCCCAAAGGAAACCCAGAAGGGCATACAATCCACCCCCCGCCCCCCCCCCCCCCCCCACACACACACACACACACACACACACACATATGTATTCATATCTTTGTAGGGACTGTTCATTGATTTCTATGGGCAAAACTCTAATCCCAACAATGACGACCTTAACCCCTACCCAGTATTAACCATAAGTAACCCAACAAAATACTACCTTTTGGCATTTTTAGATTTTTGATTGCAGTCACAGATTTTTATAAAATTGAATTTCCTGAACTGAAATAATGGACTGAAATAATGGTCAAAATAACACGTTTTTATCACATTGTGGGGTAATGGTAGGCATTTGATGCCCACAATGTAATGTATACATGGACCACTTATAAAAAATGCAAGTTTTTCAAGTGTGCATTGTAGCCTTTTCAGATCCTCTTGCTATGAAGTAGGGCTGCATGTTTTACTGCATGTCTTCCGCAGTAAGAAGCACCAGCGCTTCCAAACCCGTGAGCTGGACCATCAGAAAAGATCATGCACTCCTGCAGGCACCATTGCCCTCTCTGCACCGTGTATGCGCTCCAGCCTGGGGCGGGCGTTCAGGCAGGAGTGCAGCGAGAGCGCAGGGCAGCAATGCAGCGTGGGAGGGCACAGCAAGGGGCTATCAGTAGCTGAGAGATCCAGACAACCCCCCCCCCCCCCACCCCACCCACATCCAAACTATTTCCGACCAGCACCTCAGCTCAGCAGGAGACAAACAGGCTGTGCTAGGAGACCAAATATATCAACGTGGTGGGGGGGGCATGTGTTTCCTCTTCTCAAAGACCAGCTATAATTAAACAAGACTGATTCCTGCCTCCGCCTCCCCATGCTGACCGCAGCGTGACTCTTCCCATCAAAGTACCAAAATTACCGGCTTCTGTTTTCAGACGGCTGCATCTCTAAGAACCAGGCAGCCGCTAACTCGTGAAGGAAATGGCTCTGTATTGTAAACGGAGGGCATGTTTTTCCTCAATGGCGGGTCGATTACTATGTTTAACGTGGAATCCACGCCCCTCCCCCTCCCACGGACCCCGTGTGAACGTTCTACTTACGTTTCATGTTTGAATTATATGCTACAGCGGTAAATCAGAGCTCCACTGCAGTGTCTCGCTGAATAGCGCCAGGTGATGTCACATCTTAGCATCCTCACTTACTAAACTGTGGGAAATCAGGTGCTACTAATGTATTCTCAACAATATGCTGTTACTCTGCTTCTACGCATTTCGAACCTTCCATTTCTCCCTTACATGGGTTTCATCGTCCACCTTCTAAATGGACTGAATGGTTTAATTCGTGTTTTTTGGTCGCTGCCAAGCGTTATTAGCTTTTCCAGTTTTAAAACAGGCTAACAGCATTTTTCGTAAAAAGTCACAGAGGATTCATGAAATCATAAGTGACTCGGCCTGACTTTCCTTGTGGCCTGTGAGATGTTCCAGAAACGACGGTATCGCTATTTGGTTTGGCTGACTGGCATTTTTTTTGTTTAGCGTCGGAGTGAAGCGCTAAGGATCGGCCTCTGGAGCTTGGCATCTCGGACCTGAACACACGGCTGACCTGACGGTGTTCAGGGCTCCCCATTGCAGCTTCGCCGCCTCATTCGCTGGGCTCTGTTATTCTAATGACATCTCTCCCTCTGCTCCCCACCCCCCCCTCGGATGGGCCCCTCTCCCTGTGAAATTGGGCCCTTTTGTCACCACAGGAAGGGCAACCGCATCTTTAAATCCCGCCGGCAGAACTGACGCTGCTGCTTTTGTCGCGACGAGAAAAAAAGCCAGAGCGGCTGAATCTATTAGCTACTCACTTCCCCGCATCTGAGCGTGACCAAAGAGGAGAAGGCGGCCTGCTCGCAAAGCAGAGGACGCAGGTATTGCGGTAAAATGATCGAGAAAAAGATTCTGATTCGCAGCAACGTCGGCGAACGGGCGACCTTTTAAATGAGGCTAGAGAAAACTAGTGGCTCCTACTCTCAGCTTCTGGCTAACCTTAAGGTAGCAAGGAAAAGTCCTTTGTAATCAGTCTCACGGGAGTCTTCCTTTTGTACTTTTTCATTGGTTAATACATTGCTAAGCTTGCAAGTTACATTTCAGGGTGGTTTCTTTGTCATTAGCACAAACACACCCTGCATTGTGGAGAAGTCCCCATTTAAAGGAGTTATAGCTTTTAGAAAGGCAGGGGGAAACCCACGCAACACGAGCACGGAAACTCCGTACCTGCAACTGGCAGGAACGTGATTTAAACCCTCCTGTCCTGAATACAGGAGGCAACAGCGCTGACTACTGGGCCACCATGCGGTCTGGGTCTGTAAAGAGGCCAGCGGATTAACCCCAGGCTCACACACACTGCACACACCTGAGAGCCACAGCAATGACCCACTGCTCAGGGATTTCATTAATCTGTGTCCCCAGTCGAGGACTTCTGCCGTGGTGACTGCGACAGGCACATCTGAGCGATCTCACCCTGTCAATCTGGGGTCTAACTTGCGATCCGGAGCCGCGTTCCTCACGGCGATGGAGGAAAGACAACCAAGCCACCTGGCTCAACTTCCCCAAAAACTCCATTACAAAGTCAGCCCAGAGCTGCCTTAAATTCATCCCTTTCTGTATGGTGAAGAACTGGGTGGGAACAGTGGGGGAGATTCTCACATATTTCCTCCCCCACCCCAAATTCAGGAATGCCTTCCGAAGGAGGTGGCCTGGTTGTACTGGGTGTAGGACTTCTGCATGTCCATGGCCAAGCGCCTGAACACTTTTTAACACGCTAGTTATTTCACTCTAATTATTTCACATGCTAAAGGTCACAGTCATGGGCTTGATCAAGCTTCCAACCAAAACCTTCGACAAAAAGGTCATGTGATCACTGCGAGGCACTCTTAAAGCGACACGTCCTATTATAACGTTCGTATATTAGTTTGCGTTATGCATTCTCGAAATCGCGGCTAACAGTGTAGGAGGAGTTTGTGATTGGCTTTACCTCATGGGGGGGTTGGGGGGGAGGAGTTAAGGCTGGCGTGTCACAGACTGGGGAGTCTCCGGCTACCCCAGACCACAGCGCCCCACATAAATCATAGCCTGGGCGGAAGGCTGGAGTCCATGGCTGTTCAGGGGAGCCCCGCAGACTAAACAAAGCTGACCCCCCCTCCCCCCCCCCCCGACCCAGGGGGTATGTCCCTCTACACCATGATCTGCCCCCCCAGTGCCCCAGGTTTTCCCAGCCCTGGTAGGGGGGCATTATAGGAGACCATCGCTGCCACTGGTTTGGCCATGCCGTGCTGTTTGTATACAAGACAGACTTCCTGCCGCATTAAGGGAAAATGTGATCCACCCTCTTTCATGTTTGACGGCTTGCCCCCCCCCCACCCCCTTGAATACAGAATGGGCAGATAATCTACCCCCCGCTTCGCTGACCCCGCCATTCCCTCCAAGGTGCATTACCTTTCCTAGCCCCCCCAGGACACGCCATTAGCAAGGGCACTTGGTGACCCCTCAGCCAGCAAATACATCCCTCCCAGCCCCCGGCACTTGAGAGCCCAGTGCTGCTTTGGCTTTTAAGTACTTCACCTCTCTGTGGCAGCCACTGGGGGCCTGACCCTAACTCACACCGGGGCCTGACCCTCACTTAGACCAGCAGGCCTACCCTCACTGACTCCAGGGGCCTACCCTCATTAACACTCTGGCTGATCTGACCATATCTCTCACTCACACTGGGGACTAGACCCTCACATACACCAAGGACCCTACCCTTACTGAAACTGCAGCTCTGACCCTCACTCAGACTGTGAGATCAACTCACACTCACACTAGGGACACAACTCTAACTCACGCTGGAAGCCTGACCCACACCCCCACTGCTAACCAACCCTCACTTCTATCAAGGGCCTGACCCTCAATAACAAGGGAGGCCAGACCCTTACTCACACTGGGGCCTTGACCCTCACAGAAAGCACAGCCCTGACCCTCACTCACATGGGGATCTGATCCACACCGAAAGCACAGCACTGACCATCACTCACATTGGGGGTTTGACCCTCACTCACACTGGGGTTCTGACCCTCACAGAAAGCACAGCCCTGACCCTTACTCACACTGAGGGTCTGACTCTCACTCACTGGGGCCCTGACCCTCACTCACACTGAGGGTCTGACCCTCACTCACACTGGGGTCCCGACCCTCACAGAAAGCATAGCCCTGACCCTTACTCACACTGGGGACTTGATCCTCACTCACACTGGGGCCCTGTCCCTCACTCACATGGGGGGCCTGACCCTTATTCACACAGCCAGGCAGCTGTTTATATCACACGACATCTTACTGTCACCTTCTCTTTTTTTTGTTTTACTGTCGTCTTTTTGTTTCTGACAAATATTTCTCCCTACATCCAATCGTTTACCATAATGCCATATCCTGGGGCCTGTATCATGAAGCCAGTTTTCTTGCTAAACCAGATAACTTCTAGGATAAGTAGAGGTACCTCGGGCTTTCCAATATCACAACATTGGTTTACTTCATACGGATACGGATACTTCGCCACGGTAACTCATGCTACAGGGTAACCGGCAGAAATCGGTACACTATCTGACAAAACAAACGGACCTTCCGAAACTCTCGAAACGGCTTGTCAATAAGAATCCTGTGACCGCAAAGTTAGCTGCATATTCAGTCTTCTGGCTGTAATATCTTTCAACAAGCAAGTCCTGAATCACAGACCTTTCATATCCACAGTCAGAGACGCACATCAACCATTTTTGCATTTCGAGGTCTTTTACCATGTGTGCTAAATCTTCTTAACAGCCATGAAATGTGGCGATCTCTGCTATAAGAAGGTATTGGTCCAACATTTTGAATTGATATGAAATAGTGATTTTTTCCATATCATTGTACGGGTCAATTTTAATTGATATTTTAATTGATAATTGAATGGTCACATATGCGCTCCGTGTTCAATAGCAGTTGCTTGCTAACAGTCACTGGTGGTGAATGGACACAGTGCAATTATTAACAGAGTGTATAGAAATACATAAAAAGAAAATCAAGCCGCGTACGTTGTTCCCCATCAAATACTGCTTAAACACTGTCATCTCATTTAGTTTTATAGATATTAGTCTACCTATTCTATCTTTTACACTTTGAATGGTGTAATTATAAATGAACATGGGCGTTTCGCTCCTAAAATATGTCGGCATCTTGTCACCTTTCTGGCCACCCATCCACCCTGTGTGTGCGATGGATGTAGGAATAGTGAATGTGTTCTCAAGGGTGCATGTTAATGTAATACCAAATAATAGAAAAATAAATGAATATGAATAAAAGAATAATTGGTAACGCTTTACATTAACTCCATTCATAGAACATTCATAAGCAGGAAGTATGTATACCGTAACATCCTAACATACCTTTAATATACATTAATAACAAACATTATATGATAATAACAAGTATCATAATCAAATAATGTTTGTTATCAAAGTATAAGCAGTTAAATTATATTAGGATGTTAATGTATATTTACATGCTGCTTATGAATGTATTATTAAGGTCCACTGAATGTAAAGCATTACTGAATAATTACTGAGAATACCCAAGAAAACCACACAGCACATGCTTGGCAATTAAGATACTTACTGTCATTTTCTTAACAACAATCAAACTGGGCATGTGCATAACGCTTTTCCGCATGCATTTGCAGTGGCTGCCGTTGTGTCGGTCTTCGGCGTCACTTCATCTCAGGCACATGCAGGGGAGGGCTGCGGGGGGGCATATGCAGTAAGAGTGCCCCCCCCCCCTTTGGTGCTTTTTGCTTTTGAGCGCCAATGGCCACCAGCTTAGCGAACCGCTAACACAACACCGCTAACACAACACCACTAACACAACACCCCATTAACAACTACTACCTGCCAAGCACCTGCTTGAAAAAATTTCTGCGCGGCCCTGCTTCGTATTTTACCACAATAATTCTCTGTTCCATTGCAGGGAATTACCCAGCCCTTCTGCAATCGCTGCACAGGCCTGCGTGATTGGCTGATCCTATGTAACTGTCATTTCATTAACTGCCATTTGCAGCACCGTCCACAGGAAGGTGACATAAACAGGGGTCAAAGGTTAAATGATGAAGACTCAAATTTGATATAATGTCACTTTTGATAAACACTCCATGGGGAGTGGGGGGGTGGGCACCATACAAGAAACCACCTCCCCTTCCTGTTTAAAATCAGAGCTAAATGAAAACAAACAAAATAAAGTGGGGATGTTCAGTGGATTAAACTTTAAAGTATCGCTTATTGAAGGGGGGATAGTGGCTTTAATAAAGGGGAGCGATAAGCCTTTAACAAACTGGATGCCTTCCCCCCCCCCACATCAGGCGGACAGCCTCACATATCGATTTTTGTATCACAGCACGCCTCCACGATCAAGTGCTCAAACGCTACATTAAAAACCGCCACTGGCCCTTTAAACCTCCCAAATATCAAATAAATAAGGATTCTGTGGGGGGGGGGGGGGCATGTCCTCACAGTGTGGACCCGCCCTGCCCAGGTCCGGCCCACATGTACCACGTTTTGCGGCGGTCCGCACGCTGGTGCCGCTTGCCCACCCAGCTGAGCCTCTCGCCTTTGCGAAGGGAAATTCCGGCCCATATTTCCATAAGGGGCTGAATGCCAAACTCTGCCACTTCCTGTTTCTGTGTGACTCCTAGAAATGTGAATATGCGGTATATCACATATCAAAAAGCAGTTAGGGACAAAGAAGGCCTTGGAAATAAAGATTAATTTACCTTTTTATAGTGTCGTGTACAGTAAGAGGGTGGAGCAGTGGCTCAGCAGGCAGCACTGTAGCCTGGATTTGGGAGGTGAATCCTGCCTCTGCACTGTATGCAGCTGGATTTGGGGGTGAATCCTGCCTCTGCACTGTATGCAGCTGGATTTGGGGGTGAATCCTGCCTCTGCACTGTATGCAGCTGGATTTGGGGGTGAATCCTGCCTCTGCACTGTATGAAGCTGGATTTGGGGGTGAATCCTGCCTCTGCACTGTATGCAGCTGGATTTGGGGGTGAATCCTGCCTCTGCACTGTATGCAGCTGGATTTGGGGGTGAATCCTGCTTCTGAACTGCATGCAGCTGGATTTGGGGGTGAATCCTGCTTCTGAACTGTATGCAGCTGGATTGTATCCATACTGTTGTCTGCTCTCTCCTCCAGCAGTCCAAAGACATGGGCCCTGAAGCCCTGTGCCGTATCTGACAGACTCAGGATAAGCAGCTGGAAGCTGGATGGATGGATGGATGGATGGATGGATGGATGGATGGATGGATGGCCATCCATCCATTGTCATGACCACATATCCAGCATGGAGATAGATAGATAGATAGATAGATAGATAGATAGATAGATAGATAGATAGATAGATAGATAGATAGATAGATAGATAGATAGATAGATAGATAGATTTAAAAATATGCATATAAAATGCCTAGATCTGCTTCAAACACCAGCCGCCCCCTTGTAAAATAACCAGCCAGGTCTCAGCTGTGTACATGTCCTCCATCGCCAGCTCTGTGGCCTTTTGTGGAGCTGCGCTGCCTCCTGCTGTAGATCCCCGGTAGTGGCAGCCTCAGTCAGGCCTGATTGCTCTGTAAACAGGCCGTAATTTGTTGACGCTCGCGTCAAATTAGCTTCAGAGCAGTGACGCCCCCCCACCCCCCCCGGCCCGCTTGATTGGGTCTGCACGGACTTTCACAAACACAATGCAGCTTGTGTTTAAGGCGGCCCCCATGCGTTTTAGCTTTGACCTGCCGTTTCTACCTCATTATTAGAAACAGCCGTTTTAAAAAGAAAAAAAAAAAAAAAACTGCAGGACCCACAGACAGATAGATAAGCGTCTAAGGGGAGCCACCAGGGGGCGACCTGCCTAAAGTCACCACCTGAGAACTGACCCGGGGTGAGAGGCATCGTAGGAGGGGAGGGGAAGACTCAACATATGCCCATGGCGCCCCCCGGAGAAAAACGAGAGTACTGCATGGATTTACGAAAGGAAAATCGTATCACTATCCGACACACATCGCTAGTAGTTAAGCCTCGCGCGTCTGACGGAGTCACAGTGGCATAAAGACTCAGAGAAATGGTGTGTAAACAGACGAGAATATACCTGAGTGTGCCCAAAGCCTTTTACGTAACTGCAGGGTATCAGTAAGGACATGCTATGAATTCCAGTTAATGTGGTTTGTTTAATATGTTTGTTTTGTTTTTTTTACCATGGAAAGGTCACGGTACTTCAAAACACAAAGTAATACAGTACTCAGCACATAAAAGCGTTAAATAAATGTGAATATGAATATTGAAGAGCTTCCACTTATATATGGATTCAAACTGAACATTTACTACACTTATATTTCAAAATATGCCACAACAGTACTGTGCGTACAATAAAATCATACAAAAGAAACAAAACTAAAGTTAAGGTTCGCTTTATTGACCAGTTTTGCCCCCATGCTCACTTTGCGGGCAGTGTATCGTTTAAGGTCTGGCCAATATTTGACATCCCAGAGGTCACATTTTTGCTCCATGTTAGAATCGAGGAAATGGAAGGACAATGTAGGTTAAGCCCCTAGAGATACAGGCATCATATGGGAATTTCTGAGCGTTTTTAACATGCTCCCCTCAATAACATACAAATATGTAATGAAAACTGAAATGTTTATCGAAGAAGGGCGTCATCTCAGCCCAATACTGCGTCTCTCATGGGGTCATGGATCAAATGAAGAGCAAGTTTCCAAAACTCACTCAGTCCATTCTTTGTTATTTTCAGATGAGACAATCAGTGACCCAAAGTCAGGCCGTCTCACCATATGTTACCGTATCGGGAACCAAAACTCACTGAGTCCTCTTTTCATCCAGCGAAGATCTTTCTTTAAATTCCGTTGCCTCTTATACCATCTTCCGTCTAAAAAAAAAAAGAATACCAGCATTCAAGCATGTTGCTTGAATACCAGCATTTAAGCACCGTGTTGGCTCTCTGACATGGCTGACAGAGACAGAGCGCAGTGTTAGACGCCGTTTGCTATTCGGTGGCTGGAAGGCAGGGGGTTGAGTCACCGTATGGTGCAGTAAAGTCAGCTGAAGGGGCCACTAATTCATTTCATTTGGGTCCTATTATCAGTCCTGTAAAAATGGGATTCTCCCTCAGCCCTAACGGTCCATGGCCCCAGAACCTGCCGCCCGATCCGGGACCCCTGTGGTGCCCTTTTCAGCACCCCAACACCTCCGTCTTTTTCCCCTATGATTCCCCGTGTGCTGAATAAGCCTCGCCTGGTATTCCTTGCACTCCTGTTAAACCCGAGCCCTCTCCCTTACCCTTATAAAGTTTCTGTTCCTTCCTCCCTCGTCACATGATCCTGTTCATGAACGATCTAGAACAGCACACTGTTTAAGAGCTGACTGTGGTTATAAATTACCAACTCACTGCATGGAGCAAAGCAGGACTACTGTTAAAATAAAAAGAGGTTCATAAATATGAAATAAATCACAGTACACACCATATGTGGGCCAGTGGGATATGGAGTGAGACACAGAGTGTACATAGCTGAGAAATGGGTTTGCTGATCTCGGCTTATACCCCCATATCCACCGCAATCTAACCAATAGCCGAGCCACAAGATTTCAATCTTAAAATCTGCAGGTGCTATGCCGCAAAGTGAAAGAAGAATGGATGGATGGATGGATGGATGGATGATAGCACCAGGCACACTGTAATGGGTAAAGTATTGTTATTTATTTACACAGCCCAGTGGTGTGTGGTATCATTCTTTATTCACCATGTATATAGCCCTTGTATATAGCCCATGTATATAGCCCTTGTATATAGCCCTTGTATATAGCCCTTGTATATAGCCCATGTATATAGCCCTTGTATATAGCCCATGTATATAGCCCTTGTATATAGCCCATGTATATAGCCCTTGTATATAGCCCTTGTATATAGCCCATGTATATAGCCCTTGTATATAGCCCATGTATATAGCCCTTGTATATAGCCCTTGTATATAGCCCTTGGATATAGCCCTTGTATATAGCCCTTGTATATAGCCCATGTATATAGCCCTTGTATATAGCCCATGTATATAGCCCTTGTATATAGCCCTTGGATATAGCCCTTGTATATAGCCCTTGTATATAGCCCATGTATATAGCCCTTGTATATAGCCCATGTATATAGCCCTTGTATATAGCTCTTGCTGTAAGTAGTTGCATGTATTGCTTAGTGTGAATATTTCTTCTCCTGAGTATCGCGTGCACCCATATCTGTGTTGTATGCGCAATCCTGACATGCTCTACAGTTACATAATGACCTACCGTGTGTGAGCCTGTGGTCTGACGAATCAGTATTTCAAGTTCTATTTGGAAATCATGGACGCCCCCATGCTCTGGAGTAAAGAGGAGAGGGACTATCCAGCTTTGTATCAGTGGACAGTTCAAAAGCCAGCATCCGTGATGGTTTTGGGGTGCATTAGTACCCATGGCTTGGGTAGCTTGCACATCTGGGAAGGCACCATTAATGCCAAATCACATTCTGCATGTATTACAACTGCATGGCTCCGAAGTGGAAGCAACAAAGCAACAGGACTTTAAAGCACGAGGCACTGGAACACATGACTAATCTGCAGCATGCAGGGGCTGCAGGGAAAGACGCAAGGAACAGCATGCCGCATGGGTTTACGTGCTGATGTCAAATTAAACTAGATGCAGAGCAAATCAATCACAAGCTCTTGTTGTATGACTGTTTACCACATGAATGTTATTGCAGCTTCTATTCCTGATATTGTGATTGAAGCCTGTTTGTTCTTGTAATAATAATTCCTTAGAACCATCCACAAAACAATGTGCTTAGCATCTGCAATGTTACTTTTAAAGAGTATTTTTTTTCTAAGTAGTCTTTGGCGCCCTCTACTGGCCCAGTTTAAAGACTTTTTAAGACCGTTCTGCTGCGGTTGGGTAAAATGGGTAGACATTTCCATTTAATTTTAGGTTTAATCTAACGTTTTTACTGACCTAATTTGCAAAAACAGCAGGCTAATATACGTGAGGCTAGCATCTTAAAGTTTGGTAACTTTATGGTAGAAACAAATGCGCAGTGAAATCTAACCAGAACGGTATCGGAGGCCGAGACACCGTAACCGCAGGTAATAAGGAACAGGAGTGTGTGACTCTTCCTGATCTGACTCGTTTGTCTTGTACATGGAGCTGATCAGAGATGGGAAAGCTGTTACAGCTCCACTTTGGGTATTCTGCATTCACTGTGTTTGGCTTTTATGTATTTGGGCATTGTGTATTCACTGTGTTTGGGTTTATTGTGTTTACTCTGATTGGGTTTTGTGTTGATGTTTTTGATCATTAAATTTTTACTGTGTTTGGTTCCAGTATAGGGGCGGCATCGCCTCATACCTCTGGGACCCAGGTTCGAGTCTCCGCCTGGGTTACATGTGTGCGGAGTTTGCATGTTCTCCCCATGTCGTCGTGGGGTTTCCTCTGGGTACTCCGGTTTCCCCCCCACAGTCCAAAGACATGCTGAGGCTAATTGAAGTTGCTAAATTGCCCATAGGTGTGCATGTGTGAGTGAATGGTGTGTGAGTGTGCCCTGCGGTGGGCTGGCCCCCCATCCTGGGTTGTTCCCTGCCTCGTGCCCATTGCTTCCGGGATAGGCTCCGGACCCCCTGCAACCCAGTAGGATAAGCGGTTTGGAAAATGGATGGATGGTTTCAGTATACGTACTGTCTTTGGGCATTGTGCATTGACTGTGTTTGGGTTTCATATATTATTTTTGGACATTATATGTTTACTGAGGTTTGGGTTTAATGTATGCACTATATACGGACTTCCATGTACCAAAATGAATGTACATGTTCCTTCTGGTAATTATTTTGTGACCTTATGCTGGGACTTGCGCAACTGGCTCTCTCTCTCTCTCAGCCAGAGAACAGTATTGATATGAATGAAACCAGCTACAAGAAATTCCAATGGAATGCTGTGCCTAAAACAGACAGGAGGTGGTACTCATGCGAATCCCAGAGGAAAGCAAACTGAGAGCAGAACAGCTCAACGCCATGTTGTTTTGGTCCAACTTCATATGAATGCAGGGTCCTCAAGTCACAAGCAGTTTCACCCCTAATGCAACCTCACTACAAACTACTGCTGAAACTTGTGAATGACAGTGTCATAAAAGAACTGTCGCCCACACATGTACTCACCCAAATTAAACATTCGCTGTTCCCTTCATCAGAGGGCCTTAAATTTCCCCAGAGACACCTGTCGCTGTTATCGTTAGGGCAGGAGAAACTGTTGGTTATCATGAACCAGATAACAACTGTCCCAACCAAGCAAATCTGAGGGCGGAGCCCAGTGATACTGGCGACAAGTATATTCTGCATTAGGATCGTACTCTGACTCCTGAGAGCAGTGATTCCCAATCTGGTCCTCAGGGGCTCACTGTCGGTCCATGTCTTTACTCCCTCCCAAAGTCTGCAAAAACCTGAAATCTCCTTACTTTTGTAGACATTTTTCAGGTCCTCACTTGAATGCTGGAGAGGGATTAAAGGTGCTGTGATTGGGATTAGGGTTTATACCACAGAAATCAATGGAAGGTACCCATTTAGATAGGTATGCTAACATAATGTTTGGTTTCTTATTGTTAAGGTTAGGGCTGGGTAGGGTTTATGGTTATCATTGTAAGGATTAAAGTTTTCCTTATAGAAATGGATGGAGAGTCCCCACAAAGATATCGTTTATAAATCTTTGTGTGTGGAAGGAAAATGGAAGATATCAATAAATACTCTATATTGACAAAAGTATTGAAAACACGCCTCTTAGTTACTGAATTCAGGTGTTTCATTCAGAACCATTGTCACAGTGTATAAAATCAAGCACCGAGTCATGCAGTTATGTTAACAAATATTTGTGAAAGAATGGGTCCTTCTGAGGAGCCCAGTAAATTCAAGCATGGTTCTGTCATAGGATGCAACTTCTGCAATAAGTCAATTTGTGAAATTTCTTCCCGGCTAGATATTCCACAGTCAGCTAAAAGTGGTATCATTCCGAGATGAAAGAATTTAGTAACAACGGAAACTCAACCACGAAGTGTCAGACGGTCATCCGAGTCACCGGTGCTCTTTTGATTTCATAACTGCAGACTTCCGCACTTCCTCTGCCATTAACCTCAGCACAAAAACTATACTCCAGGATCTTCGTGGAATGGGCTTCCGTGGTCGAGTGGCTGCATGCAAGCCTCACATCACCAAGCTCAGTGCTAAGTGTCGGATGGAGTGGTGTGAAGCACACTGCCACTGGACTCTGCAGCAGTGGAAGCATGTTCTGTGGAGTGATGAATCCCGGTTCTCTGCCTGACAGTCTGATGGACGAGTCTGGGTTTGGCAGATGCCAGGAGAACGGTACCTGCCTGATTGCATTGTGCCAACTGTAAAGTTTGGTGGAGGAGGGATAATGGATTGGGGGTGTTTTTCAGGGGTTGGGCTGGACCCCTTAGTTCCAGTAAAGGGAACTCTTAATGCTTCAGCAGACCAATTTTGGACAATTCTATGCTTCCAACTTTGTGGGAACAGTTTGGGGAAGGAAGGCCCTTTTCTGTTCCAGCATGACCGTGCCCCATTGCACAAAGCAAGGTCCATAAAGACATGGTTGGGTGAGTTTCCTGTGGAAGATCTTGACTGGCCCACACAGAACCCTGACCTCAACCCCAAAAAACACCTTTGGGATGAACTAGAATGGAGATTGCGAGCCAAGCCTTCACATCCAACATCAGTGCCTGACCTCACAAATGCTCTTCTGGATGAATGGGCAAAAAATCCCAGAGACAGACTCTAAAATCCTGTAGAAAGTCTTCCCAGAAGAGTGACAGCTGTTATAGCTGCACCGGGGGGCAACTCCATATTAATGCCTACGGATTTAGAATGGGATGTCATAAAAGTTCCTGTAGATGTCATGACCAGGTGTCCCAATATCTTTGTCCACACAGTGTATGCATAAAAGAAGCTACAGGATCTGACACTACAGCATGCTGGACTTTTGGAGTCAATTCCTTGAATGTAACAGACATTTCAGAAACCAAACACAGAATCTATAAACAAGAGGATGCCACAGTTTTCAGCGTAGGATACTTATCAGGACTTAACTCCATAAGTTATCCGGTCAGTCGAATAATATCGCAGAAAAATAATTTTGCTAATTACACGTCTTGCGTCTTGCTTACCCAAGGCTTAATGCGACATATAACAAACACATGAATGGCGACAGTAATATAACCATTACAAAAGGAATGTTTAACCCGCATCCATCCATGCATCCTCCAGCCGCTTGAACTAGTCGGAGTAGTGAAAGAATATTTAGCATGCATGAGTAAAACAGGCACGAAGTAAAATATTTCCCTGACACCTGTTTCTAACTTCCTACATTACCCATGATTCCTTGTAAAAGGCTAAGCGTGGCGTGCGTGCCGCAAGGCTCATTGGGAATTGTATGAAAGCGTACACTGCTGAGCGCAGCCGCCAGTAGGACCGGGAAATAGAATGATGAAGATGCTTTTCACAGTGCTAAATGTAAGCATGAGTACGTATCCATACCCGCCTGCGCCTTTTTTGAATCCGACTGCGAACGCGATCGTGTCCTCTTCTCTTCACCACCCTGCCAGTTCTGTAATAAATTCTGGTATATGGCCTGTCTCTGTTTAAAACTGAACCATATTTGTAAATGTATGAGAAGTGTTTGAAAAAGTGACCCGACGAGAAAAAAGCTCAACGCGGAAAATGACTTTTGATCATTAAGATAGTAGACTCCTAAAACAAAACTTTCAGCGGAAACGTTACATATAATCAAGAAAATTACGCCATCCTTAAACGGTGGAAGGAAAGTCAATCATTGAATATTTTAAAAGCAGGCGCTGTTGCAGAATCGCTTGCTTTGGGCTTTATGCCGTATGCTGTTATCGGTTTGTTTAAAAGGAGCTGCAACCTAGTGATTGGTTGCCATGGGGACCATAGCACAAAGAGCATGTGGCAATTTGTTCTATTTCTGTAATTATGTATTTTTCTTCCATTTACAGAGAAATGTATGTCGGTACTTGGAAGATTAGAGGCTGAGAAACTTTGCTTTGTAGATTCAGCCAATAAACACCTGTCGTGGTATTTCTTCATTGCTGAATAAGGTAAAAATTGGCACGAGCTTCAGAATCGGAAAAGCAGTTTTTCTGTCCAGTTATATTTATTTTAAACCTCATTCAATGCCAACTTTTACCTTATTCGGCAATGAAGATAAGTGTGTTAGGGCTACACGCAGTTATTTGACTGTTTGTCATAGATTTTACCCTGGCAATCCCTTCATGTATATGTGTTGTCAGGTGTGAAACACTTGGCTCACTTTTTGGAGTTAAAGCAGGTAGTTATACAGTCCTCACATCATATACTGTTATACTATCCTGCATGCTGGCTCAGAGATGGTGGGGAATAGCTCCAAGGCAATGAAGCAGCCATGGCCTACACTGGAAAGTGCTGCATTTGCCGGAATAATTAAAGCATAGCGGGGGCGGGGGTGTTTTTTGACGGCAGCTGCTCTCACAGGACTCCGTGGAAAGAAGAGTGGGCTACAAGGAAGGAAGGCTGAGCATCTGGGAGAGAAGAGAGTGTGACTGGGAATGAAGGAGAGGTTACAGGGATGGAAATGAGGGTTACAGCGAAGGAAGGCAGGGCTACAAGGAGAGACCAGAACGTTACGTGGAATGAAGGCGGGTCTACCAGGAGAGAAGTGAGGGCTACAGGGAAGGAAATGGGAGGCTACGGGGAAAGAGGAAAATGTTACATAGAATGAAGGTGCGTCTACAGGGAGAGAATAAAAGGCTACAGGGAAGGAAAGGGGAGGCTGCAGGGAGAGAGGAAAATGTTACGTAGAATGAAGGTGCATCTACAGGGAGAGAAGAAACAGCTACAGGGAAGGAAGGGAATGCTATAGCTTCCTGTCAAGCAGTACATAAACACAGGAACATCTACACTATATGGACAAAAGAATTGAGACACCAGGCCAATACACTTACAGAAAAGTTTTTGACATCCCATTTTAAATCCATAGACATTAATATGGAGTTGGTCCCCCCTTTGCAGCTATAACAGCTGCAGCTCTTTCCACAAGTTTATGTAGTGTGTCTGTGGGAAGTTTTGCCCAATCATCCAGAAGAGCGTTTGTGAGGTCAGGCACTGAAGTTGGACGTGAATCTCCATTCTAGTTCATCCCAAAGATGTTTGATGGGGTTGACGTCAGGTGCTCTGTGCAGCCCATTCAAGTTCTTCCACACCGAACTCACCCAACCATGTCTTTATGGAACTTATGTTTTGCACTGGGACACATTCATGCCCCAGATTGTTCCCACAAACTCACTATCTTGGTCCTAAAATCTTAACTGGAGTGCCCTGACCTCAGCCACTTCTAACAGCTTTGGGATGAACTTTTGTCTAAACTGTCTATGTGTTTGGATTTAAGTACTCAGGTCTGTGTCAGCATGAGGGGTGTCAATTGCTTGTGACACACAGACGGTTGAGAGTTTCCTCCTTTGACATCCCTCACGTGGAGTCATTTTTCCAAGACTGCTGTGCATTGCTGTGCTGTCCAGCTCCACTACACAAAGAGCTTTCTCTTTGCATATTAAACTGTATGTACACTACACAGCATAACATCGGAGACTGGAAAGAGCAGTTTTACAGGTCTGTGTCATTTGCCATTAGCTCCATCCTGCTGCATTAATGAGCTTATATCCATGAGGTGGAAGGAGTTTTTATAAAGAGACGATGATTCATGGGCACACAGAGAACAGGCATTATTAGGTTTGAAACCTAATTTTGAGGATTTGATTCACAGTAGATATAGTCACCTGAAAAGGCACATCAAATAAGTACAGTACCAGTCAATAGGCTGGACACGCCAAACGGCATGCAAAGGAGAGTGATAATGTCGCATCACATGACCTGGTCACCTGACCTAAACACAGTAGAAATGGTTTTGGAGGCGTTTGACCAGAGAGTCAATGGGTGCTCAACATATGTGGGATCTCCTTTAGGACAGCATCCCAGGAGGCCACCTCATGGAACTGGCGTAAAGGAGACAGTAGGGTCAGCCAGTCCCTGGATCAATTGGGGTTAAGGGCCTCGCTCAAGGGTCCAATGGTGGGATCACTTTGCAGACCCAGCGATTTGAATCAGCAACCTTCTGAGCCCCAACCCAGTGAGCTGCCCCCAACAATTTTTGTTTGTTTAATACTTTTTTGGTGCATGACTAATCTATTTGTTATTTTATAGTTTTGATTCTTTTATTGTAAAATGTGGAGAATACACTAATCCCCCACTAAATCGTGGTTCCGCCATCGCGCCCCCGCTATATCGCGGTTCAGCCATCGCGCCCCCGCTATATCGCGGATTTTTCCCCGACCCGTCACAGTTCTCTGCGTATCGCGTACCTTGCTTGTGGTCCGATTGCTTTCGTTTTGTTTAAAGCCCAACGATGGCTCCCAAGCGTCCTGCATCTTCTAAGCCTTCTGGTAGTATTGAGTGTAAGCGCCAGCGCCATTCAGGAGAAGGTAAAACTCCGGGGTATGCTTCGGGAAGGAAAGCGTTACGCAGACGTCGCTCGCCATTATTAAAATGCTCTTATTTTTACATATTGCATTACATATACAGAGAGAGAGATGTGCATGTGCATACACACACACACTACATATTATTATTATTATTCTAGTCGCTTGAATAGTACAGCATTTCTTTTAAATCCCTTAGATGGCATAGCATAAATTTGCCACTAGATGGCAATAGAGACCATTGCTGATTCGGACAATGCCTTATCAACTTGGGGTTTGCTTTGTTTTGTGATAGTTTGCATCAGAGAGAACGTCCACAAGGTCCATAAAACTGACGTATTTTCCTAAGGCCGAAAATTGATATTCATGAGATTAAACATTTTGTTTGTGGTGTCTTTAACACTTCATTTTGCTATGATAAGTTTTAAAGACTTCTAATGTAATCAAAACTAAATTTTAAATATTGTTACTTTTTTGTCTCAACATTTTACAGTTCAAATATTGCATATTTGGCACGTTAAGAGAACCCTCAGCTTTTACGCTTTTATAAACTAACACTAAGAAAATATCTTTTGCATAATACTTAGGGAACAATGACATCGGGTGATAGTATTATGTAGGCCTGCAGGAAAAACGCACAATTGGTTTAAAACAAATGTTTAAAGAAATAGATGAAGGTATACTGAATGTCCTGCATAATTACAAAAACTGAAATTATTATTAAACAATATTTTTTACATCGTAAAAGGAAACAGACTAGAGGAAACAAAATATCCCATGACCTGACATCATTCTTAAAGTCTAAATGAAGGATATTTCCAGATTCTGTCACTTCCAGTTAACATCCTGCCACCAGGAGTGTTTCCTTGTTTTTTGCTTGTTTTTGAGACGGGATATTTCTCCTCGATTCTTACATACCTTCCATTCATTTGATTTACTGAACAAAAGCTTGCGCCTCATGTTTTTACTAAATATTTCCGAGCCATTGAACCAAAATAACTCAAACACTGTTGTGTTATAAAAATTTGATGAAGGCCATTGCGTTTTAGGAGTGATAAATTCAAATGTACTCCCGGAAGCACTTAGAATTTTCTTTAAAAAAAATTAAGGCTTCTGCTGGGCTAAAGGGGGGAAGCATTCTACACATCTGACAATCAGCATTGCGTTTGTCCTCTCTGCGCGTCGAGGACAAACAGGGGTTTGAGCATAGCAGGAGAAATTGCATAGATTAGAGGTTACAAGCCATAAATTACTTGTGCCGTAAGCATCTGACTTACAGTTTACTGCCCCATTGATTCGTACCATCTGCGTAGGATTTATACCGTATTGTCTGCAGATAAATTCTTGGTGGTAGTATAACGTCATCTGTCACAGCTGGAGTTTACACGCACTAGAACAACACATGTGACTTGTAAGAATAGTCGTTTAGTTAAACTTAGTATTCATTGCATTAAATGCATATTATTCATTGGAGTTTTTAAACATCTATCGTCTTGATATTTAGCTGTCTTGTCCTTGGAACTATTGATTAGTAAGGTTTGGGTTGGGGATCAGACACGTACATAATAATAATTTAGCATTTTCATTTCTTTATATTGGACTAGTTGACCAAATGTGAAGTAATTTGTAATGTAAATGGGAATTTTATGGAAATGCTGTTTTCGGGATCCATCTGCCAAGTGCTGTTTTACATAAGCTACCTGAATTTACTATTGGTAATATGGAAGGCAAAACCACATGTTTTGAATCTAGATGTTTCTACTTTCCAAGGGAAATCGAATACTTAGGACAATAACCTTTAATAACATCATCGCTGAACAGTTCAGGAATTCAGCCAAAACAAAGAAGAAAATGGTAAAACTTAGTCGAATAACCGTAACGTATTTGAATAATGTACCTTAAAAACGGAAAATTGTTCATATTAAGCTCCTGAAGTGGTTTGAATATGTAATAGTTGTATAACGTGTAGTCAGAGCGTTCTTGTATAGTGTTTTTACATTAGAAGAGAAATGCGCAGGTAAAGTTGATCCATTGCCATCTTGTCAGAGGTCTTCACTTCCACACGGGCCTCGACGTCATCGCTTCCGTCCCGCCTCCATATGCAGCTCCGCCCACTGACCCGCCCACCGACCCGCCCCCTTTCGCTCCTACTCCTCTCCGCCTCTCCTGTGTCGGCGGTGCTGGCTGCTGCCCTGCAGAATCCAACATGGAGTAACAGGAGATGGGGCTCTTTCGGGGCCACCCTCGGTGAAATCGGCGCACACTCACAAACACGGCACTCAGGTGATCCTGCGAGGAATGTAGAGCAAAGTAAACGACTGGACGTTCGCCGGAGGGGGGGGGGGTTGCTTTTTCGATGGATGAGCAGTGGCACAAAAGGGGAAAACGAGACCAGCAACGAGACTGAGGAAGGTGGAGAACAAAACGGTGCGAAAAAAAGCTGCAGGAAGCCAGTGTTACACTATGTGGAGGAGAGGGAGAGTAGAAGAAGGTGGCGACGAAAATGCCGAGCGCAAAGTGTGTGCCCGCTGTGGGGAATTGCTGTAGGTGAAACTGGGGGAAAATGACCGAAGAAACACATCCCGACGAGTAAGTACACTTAAAAAAACTGTTTGTTTTGTGTATGGCGGTGTAGAAGTTGTGGTTGCGGCTGCTGATGTTATTTGTGAGCTCAGTATGAAGTTTGGCACGGGTCGAGTTGATCAACTGTTTTGGAGTTGGAGACGCTTTGTTGCATTGTGTGCAATGACAGTGGATGGCAAAGGGGGTGATCGGAGCCCCCTCCTCGCTCCGCGGATCCAGTCTTGAGGAGGAAGGGACGAGGAGTGGGGGTGGATCGGAAACATTTTGTAAATGGATGCACACTCAGTAGATAAAACTGTATTACTTGAATGCGCGCTCCGCTGCGATTTTAAATAATAAACCGTGTACTTTTTCTGCATTAATATGAGCACGGTGGGTGTATATGGGTACCTTAGGTGTCATTTTGCCCACAAATGGTGAAGAAAGTCTTTGTTTTGTGGACATGAATCAAGTGATATGTAATATCCGCCATTTCTTCTCTTCAATCGCCCCGATTTGCATAATGCACTTCATTCATAAAAACAGCGCCGGGGGAAGCTGTGCCGCCCGGCCGCTCACGTAGCGGAACCCGTTTGTTAAAAAGCGCAGGTGGCGGCTGTCACTCTTTGTTCGGAGCCGCTTTTAATGCCCCCCATCGCCCGATCATTTGTCATCTCTTTTGGTTTAAGAAAAAAAAAGAAAGTCCCCTTCGGCCGAGCGTATGTCGCGCATCTTCACGGCTCAGGACACCAAGGCCAACACAGCATGGTGTGTTCGCGCACCTTGCGATAATATGTGACGGTCAGATTCAGCATTAACACTCTGTCAGCGAAGATATGACATATACGGTTTGGTTTAGCTTACAGCAAATTCTGAATTTTGTCTTGTTGTGAATGGTTAATGCGCAAACGACTGCCAGTTAATAAATACCCATAACCTTCGACGCGGTCCATTCATGACTGCGCTGCAGATCATTTGGGAGGGAGGATGTTGCCGTAACCCCGCATGACGATCGGTGTTACAAGCGGATCTGGGGTTACAAAGGTTTGTTTGTACAGATTGATACCGATGGCACTAAGAATCGCATATCAATGGTAATCTTTTTTGGCGTGAAACAAGACAGTTACCTTGGATGGATTAATATTTGACTTATCGGCTTTTGAAATGATGATTTTGAAATAATGCGCGCATTGGTTTTAATCGGACTTAATATAGGTATTTGTGTGGTGTACGGGTGCCTATCAAAGCACAGGGATAAGGCAAGACGTGACCTAATATTAGTTCTTTGGTATATGGCGTTTATCGCGCCCTACTGGGAACACAAATGAGTCAAACGGAGCATGAAATGCGGTAATATAATATGTTTAAAGTTGCGAAATATTTACTTTAAATGAAAGCGGGAGGGATGCTGGCACATTTGCTGACTTTTCAGGGATGAAACGGTTTGCGAAAAGCCTTGATTAGGTGGTGTTAGCCTACAGTCAAGCCAAGTTTCAGAAATGGTCATTGAGGGTATCCCTGCACTTTAGCCAACCTTAAGACAAGGTTTACGTCAATGTCACATTATTTCCACGTTTTACATTTTAACAAAGCACGAAAAAATTTCACGAACACCCTTTTAATGCAGTTATTGTTGGAAAATATTGTTTTGTAACAGCATTTTATGAATGTTCATGCTGTGAACATGCCGTCCAGCCTTGAACTCATGACCTTCCACGTGTAAACCGACAGTGTTACCCGCTGTCCTGCCATGCCCTCCGTTTGTTTCGGCGTTATTACTCTGTTGTAATAGTAGTTGTACCAGTGGAATAATGTTCTGAGTAGCTCAGGAAAACTGGATACTTTGCACGTTTCCATAACGTGATCGTAACTTTCGGTAAATAAATGTTGCTAGAACAAGAAATTGTTAGCCTGGATGCTTGTAAAGGGTATTCTGCCGGATACTGCACACAAGTCTGAAGAAAGGTCTTCTTGGCTGAGTTTAAAAATATCGAAGGATTTATTCGAGGTATAAAATAAGCTTTTCAGTAGGAGTAAAACACAGTATGGATGTGTTCCTTTAAAAGTTAAATAGAATACTTAAATGTATATTTATGTTTGTTTATTTGTATGAAGTCTAGAGTGTCTCTAGTGTTGGGTTGTCATCTTTTAGGTGGACCCTTAGCACAGAAATTCCGATAAACTTGGTCACATGCTCTACCGCTCAACTCATTGTCTTGTTAAAACTTCTCTGCCTGTGACCCACAAGCCTTACAGGAAGCACACCTAATTCTTACAGCACCCCCGTGGTACCTTGCTGGCAATTTCAGAAGTCCTTCACCCATGTCTTGGGGATGTAGCCCAGCAAAGCTGTACTGCGGGGCTCTCCTGAAGGGCTGGCAGCTGCCAACCTGGCCAGAGGTTCGATCTGAACGACGACGGCTCTGGCCAGTTCGGTCGATTGAACCCCAAAGCTCGTGGTGACTGTCCCCATGTCCCCAGCGTGTCTGTCAGAGGATCGATGTCTCCCCGGCTCGCTGTGGTAATCTGTTGAACAGTTGTTATAACCGAGGGAGGATTGCCAAGGAGGTACCACCTAGCTGGTGATGTATCCTAGAGACATGTATCCTGAAAACTTTTGGGGAGGTGGTATGTTATTATACAGATATTATGTTTGTTGTATTTTGTGGGGTATTGATGAATCCCCCCTATAGGTGATGAACTTTCTCACCACCCGATATTTTGGCCTGGGTAAGGGGTGGGAGAACAAATGGCCGAGGGAGGCAAGATCTGAGGCTTGGGGATCGAAACGTAGCCGCAAGCACCTTCACGGGGGGGCAGGGGCTTTAAGGAGTCCGCAGATGTCCACGTCTGAGAAGTTCTGCCAGAAAGGCACTGTGACGGAAGTGATCATCAGGCTTGGCGCACAGCTGGGGGGCCTCCCCCCCCAACACCCCCGATCATGCATCTATTACTCCATCTGCGCAGAGTTGCGCAGACCTGCTCTGCCAGGTGCCCCCGAGGAGTCCAGCTGATTCCCACAATGTCATTATGTGCAGCTGTGGGGAAAAAAAATCCAAACAACATAAACCAATAAGTATGTACAGATACACCTTTAGGTTTCAGTTGCGGATTTCAAAACACTGCACTTCAGTTTTGTCTAATAATTTTTAACGTTGCCTGTTTTAATCTTTTTAAGAGGATGTCCTGTTTTGTTTAAAGCTTTTCCCCTTGACTTTCTGTTTCCAATAAGAGCTTACACTAATCGGCTTAAACGCAACGTGGGCCATATGTCCTTCTCTCCTGAAACAAAGGTTCTAATCGTGACCCTGGGCACTTTTCCAGAGCCGAGTCTCTCTCCGCTACATGTGTAGCATAGCAAGCCTGGCGCCCAGCCTCGGATCTGGGTTGTGTAGAGTTGAGCCGAACCGCAGCGCTACTCGGCTAATGGAAGATAGATTTCCTTTGCGTTGGCTCAATAGCGCCATCGACTTGTCCGCCCCGGTATCAGCCCACGGGTCCGGATTGCCACGCGGTTCAGATTTCTGTCAATGGCAGCCTGAGAGCCTGTACTGTGCGAGATTGGGAAACGTGCTCTGTGCATCCGTTCGCAAACAGATTGGAGGAAATACAGATGGAAGCTTGCGCAAGGCATGCATGTGCAGATAACGACAGAAAGGAAGAGCCCAAGGTGGCTTTGATCCGGTATTGAGAACAGGACAAAAAGCACAGTGGGAATCCATGTGGGAACTCGGGCGATAACCTAGTTAACATCCGTGCAAGTAAAATAATATGGATACATTTTGTATAATATCAGAGGTGACCCAAGACCGCATGGGCTACATCCTAGCAATTGGATGTCTAGTAGTTTGATGTTGTTTATGTGTCTCAACCCTGTGTGTGAGGTTCACAAGGCTGGAATAGCAACGCGATCCTCACTAGGAATTCAGAATCCTAAGAAGTATGTTAGGATAGGAGGATGTATCTATGTAGAGCTGTCCTTGAACGTTCTCGAGTGGCAAAAAAAATACAGGAGCCTTCTGGCTGAGAACACAAAATGCCGCTGTCACCATGGACCACAAAGCTCTTATGCGTTCCTTGACGTTTTAGCTCTTTGTAGACCATTATTCTGTGTGTGTGTATGTGTGTGTGTGTGGGTTGGGTTTGGTGGGGAGGAGGGGCATTGTTTTTACCTCATTGTGAGGACCAAATGTCCCCACAATGTGGTAAAACCACTTTTTACCTTGGGGGGACATTTTTTCAGCCCCACAATACAAACCTCATTTTGATAATCTGTGAGTGCAATCAATCAAAAACTAGAAATGTCAACAGTCTTGTATTTCGTTTGCTTACTTATGGTTAAGGTTAGGGCAGTCAGAGGTAGATTAGGGGTTATGATTGGAGTGTGTGCGTGTGTGTGAGAGAGAGAGAGAGAGAGACAGAGAACCAGTTTTAAAACAATCCAGCAAACGATCCTGCAGTTCATCTTCCTTTCTCTCAGAAATGCATCCTGGGAAAATGAGTGTGTTGGCATTCAGAACACATTTTTCTTGTTATGTTTTAGAAGCTTTGGGGTCTTTACTCTACTTATAAAGATTAAGTAAGACAATGTGTTTATATTTTGGGCTCCTTGAATGCTTTGCTTTGACTTTATTTCATGTCAAAGTTTAAAACTCTCAAATGCAGGCTTTATTTGCCCAAGACACCTTTGGCTAATATACTGGGCTGAACAAGAAAAATCTTGTTGCCTCTCATTACACGATTGCAGGTATAGATTTTCCCCTCCTGGCGGAGATCACAATACGCTGTGGGACTTTGGTCAGTGGTCAGACTGCCGAGGAGGAGCCTGTTCTCGAGGTGTATCACTGTTTCAGTTACAGGTTGTGTTTCTAATCACCAGCTGGAAGGTAACGTGCGGTTCTATTTAGTGGTTAAACCCCTGGTTTTTGGCATCTGAATCATCCATTGTGGCGCAGCTAAATACCCCCCATGCGTGTTACATTATAGGTGCATTTTTGGCTTATTAAGGGGCCGGGAGAATTTTCCGAGATGAGTATCTCCGAATTGGTCTGGAAATGCTGGCGTCTTTTGTAAAAATAACAGCGAGATACAGCACGCGTCGCGTTTCACAGTTCAAAGATGGGTATAGGGTTAGGGTTTAGCGTGTCTTAAAATCTGAGTCTGGTCTGTTTATCGGCGCTTGCTTTAGCCTCTCTTCTCATACAACGCCCTGTTTCTGTGGCTAAATATACAAAAAGTTTTTCTCGGAATTGCCTTCCTCCAGTGTCGAGTTGCGCGGTCCTACCAGAAAAAGCCCAGGACTTCACAAGTGGAGTCTTTGCAAATTTTAATCTGTCCCTCTAAGACAATGGAAGGGGGTCGCTGAGGGGGGGCTGGAGGCTGGAATGCGGGGGAGGTGGTGTCCGAGTAAATGTGGGTGCTCTATATTTGTACAGAGGATGCAGGCTCTCCCGGTTCAAGTGACAGGAACGCTGGCGGGCTGATGACGCTCTAGCACCTAAACATCCTGGTATATCTCCTCTTTTTAATTGCTGTTCCAAATGTAATGAAGAAAACACTTCCTGTTTACAGATGTACAGAGCCAGCAGTATGACCCTGGCGTGGATTCTGTGTGTTGACCTGTGTTTCTGGGTTTGGGTTTGTGAAGGTGCTGGGGATGTGCTGTGTGTGAGATCTGTGAGTGTGTCCACGTCTAAGATTCTGTATGTATGAAGTTCTGTGAGTGTGCGGGTCTGTTTTCTGAGGTTCTGTGTGTGAGCAGGTCTTCATCTGAGGTACTTCAAATTTTCCAAACTACTTTAAAACTGAAAGGCTCCTATTCTTGGCTGAAAAGTTCAGTTCTTGCGCTTTGACTGGTTTGTTTCCTTGATTGAGAGACTCATCCAGCTGTTTCACATTAACATTAGTGACACATGCATGATTATAGGAGACTGACCAATCAGCACACAGCAACATCTCAGCGCTAAAGTGAAACCCAGGTCCTTTTAATTGAAATGGTAGTTTACAGATCCTGTCCTCGCTTAAAGCACCTTCTCAGACATGGACTATCCGGTCGCCCTATTTAGTTATCTAACATGAATACCTGTTTCGATATGCCTTCATTAAATATACTCTGGGGCATCAGCAGATTATCTTTAGAAATGGCATCTATTTATTTCACAGTTCAAAGTGTAACCGTTAATTATAGCACCCCCTTTAGCGCATGTATTGGCAGTGTGTCCTCTTCTGAAAGTGATTGGTGCGCGTGTGCCTGTGAGATTGTTTTAGGAATCACATGACCCGGGCCCCCCCATGCGGGATCACAGGTCACCGGGCCGACCACGAGCACGCGGGCCCTCTGCGCCCGCCTGGAGTGTGCGATAACCAAAGACATGGCTGCCTCCTCCTGCCCTTTTCCTTTTTTTTTACTTGTTTGTCTGCTTGCTTGTTTTCCATGACAGACAATCTAGCACCTTCTTTTTGTCATAGCATTTTGCTGTATAAAGGGAGCGAGCATTTGAAATGTCCATATGACCGACCTTCTGTTTCCTGTGATTGATATTTGTGAGAATCGGAATGCCATATAATGGTATATGGTATATAAAATGGTACTATGCAACTTTTATTTACTCCTTAACTGTATAAAAAGCAGGACATTATGCAGTACTGCTTTATCCATCTATCTGGCCACCCATCGGTCACTGCTTATCCAGTGCAATCCTTCCCAGATTAAATGCTGAATGCCATGGATATTCATTGCAGTTTGTAAACACGATCCCACTGGTAGGGGAGGCATGGTGGTGCAGTGGTTAGCACTGTTGCCTCACACCTCTGGGACCCGGGTTCGAGTCTCCGCCTGGGTCACATGTGTGCGGAGTTTGCATGTTCTCCCCATGTCGTCGTGGGGTTTCCTCCGGGTACTCCGGTTTCCCCCCACAGATGGGTCCCACTACACATCACGGTATGGATTGATTGGACAGATGTACTGAATGGGAGAATTCTTTCAGAATTCTGTTGTATTGTTGTATGCAGCTATGGCTATCCTTCAGTCCAGCACTTACCCCCCCCCCCCCCCCCCCAGTGATGTGTCACCGAGGCTGTGTGACTGTGGAGTCATGGATGTGTGCATCAGTGAACGCTACACTTGGAGACGCGCTGGGATCTGATTCAAATGAGGGAGACCTGGGGTTGCGAATCTGCTGCTGCTGTGTCGGGAGGAGAGCCGTCACAGGAAACGCGAAAGTCCAGTGTTCCCAGTCTGTCCGTACCACGGCCAGTAGAATTGCATGTCACCTTGCTGACTTTCCAAAGATGTTCCCATCTGAATCCCACTCACCTGCTCCCTTAAAATGGAAAACGCCTCGCTGACTGACCCTGCGGGTTCATATAAACAATTGGCCATATACATGATGATATGCTTCGCTTTTAGTTTTCTCTTCCTGCTGACAGGATATGGCCATATAAGGTTTAAGGCCACGTTACAGTTTGCTGCTTGTGCTTATAGATTAAAATCTTTTTATGGCAGCAGTGCTCTGTGCCATATGGGGGCCGTGTGTGGCTCAGTGGGGTAGGATTTTGGGCCTGTAACACTGCCGGTTTGAATCCTGTTGGGCCCCCTGCGCGAGTCCCTTAACCCTCCCAGCCTCCAGGGGGCGCTGTACGCTGGCTGACTCTACACTAGGAACCCCAAACTTGCTCTCACTTGCATATGTGTCTGACCAAACAAATGCCGAAATGCACGTACAAACACACATAAAAGCCACTCGCTGCATAATCACTGTCATAGATGTGCATGACTCCTTTGGGTTACCACAGCCACCAGTGTGAATCTACACAAGTACTGTTAACCGTGTTTAAAAGAAGGCATTGAGTACTGCTGTGTTTAAAGTCTGGATGGTTAGATTTTATGTAAGTGCTTACTTTTTCAGACATAAAGGATCCATCAGGTAATTCCTTATCTCATAGAAGGTAACTTGGACACTTGTGGTGATGAAGGCGTTTCCTGTTAAATCATCTTGGTTGGTGTGAGAACTTCCACAAGCAATCAGTTCGTTAATAAGCATTTGTTGCTGTATGAGTCTTTGTGGATCTTTAAAATGTTTTTCAGTAGTTACTGGCACAAAACCTATGAATACAGCAAACACACCATCCGTAAACATTAAGTTATAATGACACACGGTCAAAATTTACTCCATATCTAAATGCAACAATGTTCCGTTTACAGTTAAATTTTAATAATAACCTTTTTGCACATTTTCTTGTTTCTTACTGTTGGATCATTGATTCATAAGCTCTGTCGTCGGTTTAATCAGTAATGGTGGCTACTTCCATGGGTCCCTCCAACAACGTCCACCCAGGGACGGATTATGGGTTGTGTGGGCCCCTGGGCAAAACGTTCGCGAGGGCCCCCCCCCCCCCCACCACCAGCACCACCACCACAACCACCACAATTCAAGGGCCCTTGGCAGCCAAACGCCCTCCCTATAGGGTCAGGGGCCCTTGTAGGCAGAGGATCAAAGAATGTAGGCCCTCTAAAATAGACAAACGAAAATACATTGTTGATAAGCGTTGCAAATTGTTTTTGGGCTAGGGGCCCCACGGGCCCCCTGCACCCCAAGGGCCCCTGGGCAGCGGCCCCGTTGGCCCGGTCCATAATCCGTCCCTGCGTCCACCAGAAACCATTCAGTTCACTCTGACAGAATAGTTGTTCATATTTCCTGGTCAGTCTTCAGGGCTTTTAAACACAGTGGTTTGGTTGTGCCAGGTGACCACATTACTCATGTGTTCACTTCTCTTTGCAGTTGAAAGTTTCTTTTTCTGTTTAAAGAAATGAAAAATAATGTGTGTTTCCCATAAAGCGACACAGTCACTTGGGGTTTCTGAGAAGACACCCGGGAATTCCCCTGGTCGGGTAGATTATGCATTTATTATTTGTTTTTATTTTTTTATTGCTTTGGTTGTAAGAAAGATGGGAGTAAGTCTGGCTCTCTCCATCTCACCCTCCCTCTCTCCATCCTCTCCTCCCCTTGACTGGTTTTCTTTACCAAAACCCTCCTGACTCCCCAATCACGTGCTCGTCAATAATGACGGCGTTCTTAACGGGGCTGGAAGCGATTAAGACTCGCGGCTGTGGAAAAAACAATCTGTGCGTCTCCTGGCTTGCCCATCCGTTCAGATGCAGAACAAGGACTTTAAAGTGTTCCTGAGAAGGAAAACCAGTAACAGGGCAGATAAAATCACACATCCTCTAAGTGGGGTCACAGGCGTGCTGGGATAGCGGATGCGATGCCAGTCCATCACTGGGGACAGACATTTTCTGTGAGCAAGTTGGTTGGATTAAGCACATGTCTTTTGGACTGTGGGAGGAAAGCCACGTGACATGGGAATAGTATGCAAACTCCACACGTACAGAACCATTGGCAGGATGCAAAGCCTGGTGGAAGTCGTGGATGTAAAAAAAAAAAAACTGCAGAGAAACACCTACTGCTGCAGTAAATACTTTTTTCCATGTAATCCATGCAGTGAGTGTATAGGAAGATATTCTGTATAGCAGTGTTTCCCGATCTGGTCCTTGGAGACCCACAGATCCAGTAGGGTGCTAGGAGGGAGCAAAAATGTGGACCGTCCGCAGGTCCCTGAGGATCTGGATTGGGAAACACTTCTGTATCGGAATACATAATGGGCTGAACGGCCCTCTGAAGACCTGACTGGCCAGCCCATTGGCCAGCCCGGCACCATTCATGACATTATTTCACTGTAAATTCCAGGCTCATAGTAACCCATTTACAAGCCATTGTAACACCACCTCTCTGAAACTTGTGGAGTTCCTGTATCAGGCAAGTATGCGTTTTGTAGTGTCAGTCAGAGTGGCTATCGAGATGCATTTCCCAGAAACCTAAGGCATTCTCACTGAACCCCCCCCAGGCCGTCAGAGGAAGTGATGTACTGCACAGCAACATTTCTCTGAAATTCTCTTGGGAAATTCTGCTGACATGCCGGCAGGTGCGTTTTTGTTTTGTAGACGACCATTGATAACTTACTGGCATGGGGGGGGGGGGCACTGACCGCTTTGCGCTTCTCTGGACGTGAGCATCGCCGTCGTTATTAATGTCACATCAGGTGTCATAGCCCAATATATTCCCACAATTACACAATATTACGCACTTTCCCATAAAGTCACCGTGCCTGTGAATTCTGTAGGGAGGTGCATCTTCCATGGGGAGGGTCGCATATCGATCCTGCTGGTATAAGACAGGCTAAGGCTATGGAAACCTGCTATACAATGCCACGCATCATACAATCCCGCCACCCTCTGCTTCATATTTCCCTTTAAGAAAACATTAGCGTTTCTTTTGATACACCTGTGCATGTGATTGGTTGGCATGGGGGTGGGCGTTGTCACTGACAGTTCCTGGATGGGTGGCACACATTTCGGACCGCCTACCACAGACACCACTCGCCCGCCCACCGCTGAGGAGGGAGTTGGGGCAGTGGGGGCGCGTGTGGAATGGGAGCCTGTCGATGACTCATACTTCAGCACGCCATGGAACCTGAATCATAAGCAGGGAAGCTTTCAGAGGGAGAGGGAGAGAGAGAGAGAGAGACCGACCCACGGAGATGGCCGGGTCACCCCCCCAGCCCCAACGTCCGCACAGCCGCATCCTTGCCCAAAAGGTCCCCCAGCTCTCGTGACAGACTGGGTGGGGGGGTGTGTGTGGAGAGATGTCGGCTTCTGGAAGGTAAGCACAGCGCTTTGGAGGATCGACTCGACATGGACCCCTCTCCTCCGCCGTGTTTCGTTTTGGGAAGCGAGTTGGGGCTCCGGAGGCGAGGCTGCCGCGGCGGCGGGCGCAGACAAGCGGATGAAGCGGCCATGACGTTTTCCTGGCGGAGGATGTGTGGGGCTCACATGGTGCCAGATTTTTTGGGGTTCCAGAAGGGGGTGCTGGATCGAGGGGTGAGAGACTGTCAGATCATGTAAGCCCAGCCTCTTGTGCATAATGCCCCCCCCATCTGATTCGCAGGGGAGCTCATCTTTGATGTTTTTTTTGACTGCCTTGGGGGTGGGGAGCTTTAATCCAGTTTATCGCTGAACGGGGGAGTGGGGGATAATTGGTAATTAATCAGCTGATTCGCAGTTCCCGTGAGCGTGCGTGACGACGAATGGGTGACCTCTGTGCCATCAGATGGCGAGACCTTCAGAGGGGGTGGGGGAGCGGCACTCGGGCATTGTGGGGGGCAGGCAGCTTGGCAAACGCTCCCGTGGCAGCACTGATCTCCGTGTGTCCTACAAACCTATGCTGTGCCGATTATGTAAGAATCTCTATACAGCGGCATCTGGAGAAACATGTCCCGACTGATGGCCCGCACGCTCTAGACCACCCGCCTCTCTCATCTTTTGTACTCTTTCCTTTTCTGTGGGGACCGTTACAGTAAATCTGCATTTTTTTTCTCGGTTCCTCCCCACACCAAGGCTCCATACTCCTCCCCATGTTATGAGACGCTGAAAGAAAACAAACGTAAACATGACAAATGTATATAGCACCTGCTTGTTTTCGCAAGATCCGTCCCGGTATGTTGGCATCGAGCCCGACACCGGGTTTATATCTCAGCTGGACTGTTGGAGATGGCACTCGTGACAGTCATGTAAGCAAAGAGTTAAATTATTTTGGGAATAGTGAGAAGGGGCACTTTATCACAAGTATGCAGTCGGCTGTAATCCGTTACGGGGATGTTCTGTGCCAAATGGAAGGTGCCGGATTGCCTGGCGCCTCGTTAAACAGGAACATGAGTGTGTGTAGTTGCAGTTTTCTGAAGGAGATTGGACTCTCGGGTATTCTCTGGATCTGGGGTTAAAAGGGCCAAATGGATGTCATGTGATCGGGGTCGGAGGTCAGATGCCGCTATACCATATACATGCCAGGTCTGTCTTATGTCCTGTCTGACCCACGCTCAGGTCCCGGTTAGAGACTCGCGTGCACGGCAACCCAGAAGGTCCGCGGGCCGTAAACAGCCAGAAAGCAGTCGCTTCCTCATTTCGCCGTCTGGGTGTCGGGCCCTGAGAGGAACTGTGAGCCGGGCTCATGCCAGCGGAGGTCTGGGGACAAGTGACACGGCTTAGAAATGCGTCCTCGTTTCCCCCCCATCGTTGCTGACTGTGGTTGGCCGCTTGTGTCTTGTTTTACCGCCGGTCAGCTTTGTGTCACCTGTCCCATCGCTCTTCCCTGTGCACATTTACCTCCTGCTAATGGAAATCTAAATGTACAAATGTGGTCATTTTGAGTAGCCAGGCTCCCAGTATTTCCAAACATCTTTTCATGGAGGTTGTCTAATCCCAGAATCCACTTCTTCCCCGTTGACTGGAAGGTTGACTGAAGGGGGTGGGATGCAAGGTAAAGTGTTGGGGGGCATTTGGATGGGGATATTCCTCAGAGGGATTTAGGATGTTCTGCATACTCTGTAACTCTGTGGTGTGTGTGTGTGTGTGTGTGTGTGTGTGGGTGGGAGGGATGTCTGGATATTAAAAAGGTGTAATGAGGCCTGTTTCGGCGTAGGAGCAGATTCAGCATGCTATGTCTCGCCAGGGAACTCCGTGTACCCAACGGACGTGGTGGTGGTACACGGTGCGGTGGCAGCATGTAGGTGCTGTGCCACTTGGTGCTGGGTGCGTGTCGGGGGAGGGGGTATCTGTTAAGCCTCCTCTGGCTGCTTGGGACACAAATAATCAGGGTGACGGGAAGTGGGCCTTCCGGCACGTAGGACTCTGTGTGACTCCCGCACGGCCTCCATTCTGCTCCTGCACTTGTAATGATACCCCGCACCCCCCTTGCTGGGGCCACACTTAACCTGCTGTAAAACTCCACTCAGTGGGCCCGTCTGGACATGCCAGAGTCACGCCATGCAACTCGCTGAATTCCTCCATAAGTAGCGGACGGTGTTCCGGAACAATCTGATGGCAACTGTGATATTCTGCTTAGTCGCTTGTATCTGTTTAGTCTGGTGTGTCCAGCCTTGTAGTTTTGGCAATAAATGTTAAAGGCAATGAACATGATTTCTTCAGTGTGTCAAACCTGGCCATAGCTTGTGACTGTGTGCCCTGTGAAGGACTGGCATTCCACCCAGGTGGGACCACTGCCTTGTGCTCTGTGCATTTTGGGGTAGGCTCCAGGCTCCCTGCGGTCCTATACTGAATAATATCACTTCTCACTGCCACAAGGGCGGCACCACTGAGCCATTTGGAACCTCACCGAACGTGTCTCGCTGTCGTCTCTCCCTGACCGTATCTGCAGACAGCAGAAGGTGAGGGGGAGAGTGTTTCTCAAGATGAAGAGGAGCAAATTGTGCCTCCTTGTGCCGCAGATGGGCGGAATGAGTCACTCAAAGAGATTTGCCTTAAAGGGGAAGAAACGCGAGGCGTTTGGGCAACTCGCCTTCCCGGCTGATGGCGTTCCTGATTGGTCAGAGAGTGGCCAGGCCGGTGCCCACACTCCGGCCGTCAGGTGCCGTTACTTAATGTCCTTGGCGTGAGGCACAGTTGTTTGATACAGTCCAATTTACTCATGTCGGTTTGGAGTCTGTCGGTTTAGCTGATATGTGAAGTTTTGGGGGGTCTCACACTGTCTCCTATTGGTCCTGGAAGAACAAGCCTGTACAGGCTCTCCTGCCTGGCCCTTTCCTATCCTTCCCCTGTCTAGGTCTTGCTCAGGTGGGTTTTATCTGTGTTCAGAGGGCAGAACAAAAAAATGATTGGTTCACGGAGAGAACCAGTCAGATTGTAGAGGAGGTGAGTCCAAGGAACCAGAGCAGCCAGGACCAAGACATCTGATTGGTTGGTCCCACCTCTTTCTCCCCTTAGAAAATTTTTGTATAAATGAAACTCCCATGAGGCTAACCCTTAACCCCTGTGTGACATCCATTTTGAATCACATGGTCTGTTTAATTGCAGCATTTGTTTCGCATACATGCCCAACGCCAGCCGTTCATTTCCAGTAGAATAGCTCCCCCTGTGATTAGTGTGCAGGCCACAGTCTGTCTTCCTTTCTCGTCCATCACTGCAGCCGTCTTCACGAGGCTGTGAACAGTGTCGAGTCGTTTCCTATAGAAACCGGACGTGCTAGGAGCGCCCACTTGGGAAGTGTGGCATAAGTTGTGGTTGAGGATGACTGTGCGTGGCTTTTCACGTCAACCGTAAGAGCGTAGTGTGCTTTTGTTTTTGTCCCCGGGGGCCACGTTGGGCCCTTCTCTGATGCCCACGCTGGTTTTGATTTAGGACCTGCTAAGCTTTCGGCGCCCCCCTTAGCGCCTCACCTCACCTTGGTCAATTATTTACCCAGATAATGAGCACACACGCCAACTTCCTGCTCATTGGGTGGGGTGGGGGGTGAAATTTATTAAGCAGGCTGATAACTTGACCTTACCTACCTTCATATTTCTGCACACGGTTCTTACAAAGGCACGTATTTCAGTGAATTGCCATTTCCTGTATATTTATGTTTAAGTGTTGGCTACACAGAATGTTTGGTGGTTTGGCGGGGGGTGGTCCCAGATGAGCCCCACTCGATTGACCAATAGGACAGGTTTGTGGGATTGAACGTGCTGAAGCTGGTTTTGTTTGGGGGAGGTCAGGGTTCAGGGTCTTGGTGGGGGAGGGTGGTTCCCTAACAGAACTCTTTGTTGTATGTTTTATTTGTTAATGCCATTATTCCATTGTTCCTCCCCACCTGCCATTTCTTCCCCTCCTCCATGTGCAGTGACAGCTACATCGTGCGCGTTAAGGCAGTGGTCATGACCCGGGACGACTCCAGTGGTGGCTGGCTTGCCCTGGAAGGGGGTGGTCTCAGCCGGGTGGGGGTCTGCAAGGTGCTGCCCTCCGAGCTGATGGGCCGCAGCGACTTCCTCATCCTCGGCGAGCGGCTCAAGGACAAACAGGTGAGAATGCCACGGCCAGGACGGCGCCCCCCGCAGGCGGAAGCGTGCGCGCATGTGCCACTGACCCCAGCTCGTCACGCACAAGGCGTCCTTGTCATGCAGGCAGAACGGCGTTTCACTGCCCGTCCACTGGCGACGGAGCAAGGATACTCTCCGGATCCTTCCGAGGTGAACACGTGATCGCCGGAGCTTGACACGGCCACAGAAAACTGGGTGGACTCTGACGGAAAGACAATAACCCCAAACACCTCTTTCCCCTTGTGCCGTCTGGGCAGTTGTGTATCCCTTGTTTATCATCATTATTTTTGTTTGTGTTGGTGGTTCATGGAGGCCCAACTACCATCACAGGCCCAACCCTAACCCCGGGAAGTACATCATTATCGTGTTTATTTTTGAATCCCGTCGACTGATTTACCCTGAATGGCTTTCGTCACACGCCGCAGTACGAGTCTCCTCTCTTTCTATTTTCGCCATCGGTCTCATTTCCGTTTCACTCGTTGAACGGGCCAGATAATTAACCGGCTTTGTTTTACGTAAATGGATTAAATAATCCATCCATTCATCCGTTTTCCCACCACTTATCGCGGACAGGATCGTGGAGGAGGAGGAGGAGGCTGGGGCCCGTCCCAGGCAGCGTAGGGCATGGGGGTGGGGTATTTTCTGGGCAGGATGCCAATCCATCACAGGGCACGCACACTCACACACTACAGCTAATTCACCAGTTAGCTTAACTGAATGTCTTTGGACTTCAGAAAGAAACTTCCAAAACAGAAAATCACGCAAACACCACACACACACACACACACCGCAGAGCAGAGGCAGGATTCAAACCCCCAACCCCGAAGGTGTGAAGTCGCTACACCACTCTACTTTAAATAATAGTGTTGGAGAAAGTGGTTCTCACTGTCTATTGTTCCAGGCATTATAATTTAGCAGCTAGGAGATCTGGTTTCTCCTGCAATGGTGGCTTTCCGTTCTCAGCTGGCGCCTCCCTTGTCAGCAGCCCCGTCAGGTTCTGCGGGGCTCTTGCCCATCTCACCGGAAGGGCGTGACTTTAACGTGCGTTATGACGCCCAGGGCCGCCCGTTAGGTGGACCGGAGGTTGTAGGTTTGAGATCTGTTTGATGGATGCAGGTGTTTTGTCATATGATGGTGCCTCTGTGACATGTAACCCTCCCCTCCCCCCAACTGCGATAGGTTATTCTGGAGTTTTTCCTCAAGAAGGACCTGATCTACACCAAGGCCACGCCCACTTTTCACCACTGGAAAGTCGACAACAGGAAGTGCGGTCTGACCTTCCAGAGCCCCGCGGATGCCCGTGCCTTTGACAGGGGCGTGAGGAAGGCCGTCGCCGACCTCACCGAGGGTAACGCTGTGCTTTTGTATCCTCTGTCCCCCACAGACTAGCTGCCTCGGCGTGCTCAGCCTTGTATTTCGGCGTTTAGCGTCTGCCCACTGAACCCTCACACGGTGTCTGTATCGCCGCTGTGCATGGGGTGATGGAAGCCATCTCTTAAATGTCTGGTTTTAATCTTTAATAATTTAAACCCCCTCCCCCCATGTGTGTGTTATGTATGGGTACACGTTTCGTCACCTTAGAGCCATTAGTGGATTTAAGCTTCAATACGACCCCCTCTCTTCAGGCCCTTATGAGCTAGTCTGCTGCCAATGACACCGCCCCCCCCCCCCCCAAGCTTGCCCCCCTCCCCCAGTCCTCATTTGGCATGGCTTGCTATGCCCCGCCGTGATCAAGCCTCCCCCTAAGTGGAAACATACGGCCTTCAAACACAATGTGAGAGCTGAAAGATGGGGGGGGGTTTGCACTTCCCAGTCAGGGGTCCCCCTTGTTAGGAGGTGCTATCGGGACCCGTCCCTGACCCCCCCTAATGTCCACCCACGCTTGAGCTTGTGACTGATTCCGCATTAATTAGCAAAGCAAGATTTATTTTAGCTGCTGATGCGTACGTTTGCAGGCCTTTGAGAGGTATTAACCCATTTCTTCAGCTGAAATTAATTTTAAAAGTGAACATTTTGTGGTTCAGAACGCTTGTGTGAGTCGCAGCGGGCTGATGCCGGCATCTGTGACACTGTGGCGTAGTGTCGCACGGCGGCTAATTAAAGGGGCCCTTTAATGATCCCGAAAAGCCCGCTGTTCCTAACCGCCTTGATCAGGCCCCCCGAAATGATTTGATTGTGCTTTGTGGCAGTAGAGACCCAATCTCATTTGGCCTACTTGTTTTTGGATGATCCTGCTTGTTGGGGAAAATGTGAGCGTTGCTCCCTGTTGGGTCTGTAGGTCTGCCGGTCAAAGGCCGCTGGCTGTTTGACCCGGGTCTGGCTCACGTGCTAAGAAAGGCAGCCCAGTCCCATAAGGAGGTGGTGATGAATCAGGTCCGTGACATCATCCCGCACTTTGGACCCCAGTGCTTCCGTGGTGTTTGGTTCAAAGTGCAGTTATCAGCCGGGTACGCCCTCTGGAAACACCCCTCCCAGACCGTCTCCATGAACAGTCCTGTAAAGGTGTAAGATAGTAATGTCACTAGTGAACATGAAAAAGAATGAGAACATACTATTCATACTAGTGTATATTTATTGGGACATGACTCTTCACCCCCAGCTCCGCTCACCTAAAGAGAGCAAGTTAGGAGAGACGTAAGAACAATCTTAGTCAAAGTATCAATCAATCATTTGGGGGGGGGGGGGGGGTGGTATCATTCTCATGATATTTTCTACGCTTGTCTCTGGTAAGCAAAACAAAAACATCATTTCCTATTTCAGGGTTTTTAAACCATGTTGATAGGTTTCCTGTACTAATGGTACAGCTTTAATAGCAAGAACAATAATAATAATCATAATCATTTCCCTTTCCTCCCGCCTTTCCAGGGTCCACGACATCATCCTCAACGATCCAGAATGAGGCTGAGTTGGGCGATGACGACGTGTTCACTGTGAGTCTGCTCTCTGTATGTGTGTGCACAAACCCCCTTGGGTTGCCACTCTTGTGACAGGAAGGTCAGCTGACGTGTGTGAGCGCAGTGCTGGTCTCTGTGAGGCGTCTTCAGGACGCTCTGTGAACTTAGTGCCGGTCTCTGTGAGGCATCTTCAGGATGCACTGTGAACGCTGTGCCGGTCTCTGTGGGGTATCTTCAGGACGCTCTGTGAATTCAGTGCCGGTCTCTGTGAGGCGTCTTCAGGACGCTCTGTGAACGCAGTGCCGGTCTCTGTGAGGCGTCTTCAGGATGCACTGTGAACGCTGTGCCGGTCTCTGTGAGGCGTCTTCAGGACGCTCTGTGAACGCAGTGCCGGTCTCTGTGAGGCGTCTTCAGGATGCACTGTGAACGCTATGCCGGTCTCTGTGAGGCATCTTCAGGACGCTCTGTGAACGCAGTGCCGGTCTCTGTGAGGCGTCTTCAGGACGCTCTGTGAACACAGTGCAGGTCTCTGTGAGGCGTGTTCAGGACGCACTGTGAACGCAGTGCAGGTCTCTGTGAGGCGTGTTCAGGACGCACTGTGAACGCAGTGCATGTCTCTGTGAGGCGTCTTCAGGACGCTCTGTGAACTTAGTGCCGGTCTCTGTGAGGCGTCTTCAGGATGCACTGTGAACGCTGTGCCGGTCTCTGCGAGGCGTGTTCAGGACGTTCTGTGAACGCAGTGCCGGTCTCTGCGAGGCGTGTTCAGGACGCTCTGTGAACGCAGTGCCGGTCTCTGCGAGGCGTGTTCAGGACGCACTGTGCGGCTCATGTTCATATTTCATTTCCTGTTTTTATCCTTTTGAAATGTAAGTAAATATGCCCCCCCCCCCCAGCTAGCAGACAGCTGGCAGTTGTTTGTTTGGCTGTCGGTGTTGTGGAAACGCCAGTCTTTTGTTTTGCAGAGATGACCGGCTGTGGGGGTGGGGGTGTTGTGACCGAGGGCCATGAAGAGCTTGTCTCTCGGTGTGCTGGCGGGAGGTGAGGTCGCGAGGTCACTTCCTGATCTCGCCAGTAAAGCTATCATTAGTCACTTCCTAGCTAACTGCCATGGTGATTTACTGCCCCGAGTGGGGGGGGGGCGGGAATCTCAGCTCTTCCTCCCCTTTAAACAGCCGAGAGACTTGGCAGCTCAGCAGGTCCATCCCACGCTACCCCCCCCCCCCCACAAGCCACATTTATCTCAGGGTAGGGTGCCGCAGATCCTGCACTGCAGAGCTCCTGTGTCCGGTTCAGAGCTGAGTACCGGGCCTGCTGGGTCCAGGCCGGGCTTGCTGGTGCTGACAGACCCGGGTGACAGTGGGCAGACTGGCATGGCCGCTCACTGAACTGATTTGCGTGAGGACAATGAGCCATATGCATGCAGTCCAGATCCAGGAAGGTTTTTGGGGTGAAGGGGTGTCGCCTACTAGGAGTAATTATGTTACATAAGTATGTCAGTATTGACCAAAATAATCGTGATTATGATCGTATTCAGTCATGTGACGTCCAGGCAATCTCTCGCAGGAGGACATGGTCCACTGTCTGCACTCTGCCAATGTAACCCTGCAGGGGGGGGGTCCATGCTGCAGGACTGGCGCCACTCCTTCAGCTGGGGTGGGGGTGGGGGGGGGGAACATAGTTAGGCTGGTTCTGCCCCTGTGCTGAGGCACCAATGGTTTCCTGCCACATCACCATCATCATTATCACAGTTGTCATCATCACCACTATTAGCATCCTCATTCCTGTCCTCATCATCATCATCATCACCACTTTCACCCTCATCAACATCATTATCACCATCGGCATTGAGACTGGAATACGCTTTAACTGACCAAAGAATACCTCCTGCCTCCTCGCTCGGTGTGCACCCATCAGACACCTCTTTCTGAGAGGAGACGCTGGGTGCCAAGTGGTGCTGTGGGTTGGGGGATTGATGAGGAGCTTGGGGGATCGCAGGCCTGGAGCGCAAATCTCAGCCTGCAGCATCCTGGCTGGCCTGTCCACCATGGGGACTAGGGAAAAGCGGATCGCTGCTGTAGGCTGTCTCTCACTCAACTTGTAGGGGACCTAGGGGATTAGGATGGAGTTGGGCATGGTGCAATCTGGATGAAGATGGAGCTGGGGATACTGCAGTCTGTATTGGCATGGAGTTGAGATGGAGATATAGGAATTGGGGTGGAGTTGGGGGAGCTGCGATCTGGATTCGGGTGGAGTTGGGGGAGCTGCGATCTGGATTCGGGTGGAGTTGGGGGAGCTGCGATCTGGATTGGGGTGGAGTTGGGGATGCAGGGTGTTTGGCCCCTCCTGCTGCAGTCAGGCTCACTTTAAGAGCTGGGGGCCGGAGTATTAGCAGTCAGGCCAAACTGGCCCCGGCCAACCCCCCCAGTGTAATCCGAGTCCCTTTGGCTTTGGGTGGAGGGGAGTGGAGGCCTCTGGCTTCCCCTGGGTCGGCCGTGTGTGTGTGCGTGGGGGTGTGTACACGCGTGCCCGCAGATCAGCCGCTGCATCCTCTTGCCACTGACTCCATTGTCGGCAGGTTGGCGTCAGCAGACGTTCCTGACACTGGCCTCTGCTCCCAGCAGCCGGCAAATAGATTAAACATTTGATCCCTGTAGAACAACGGCTGCTTTGACCATTAACAACAGACAGATCCATCTGAAGAAGAGCTCTGAATGAGGCAGGCGCCTTGATGATTGCGCTGCTGTAGGGCTGGCCGAAGACTGACAAAGATGGGCTTCTCCTCCCATCCCTCTCCTGGACGTCGACGCCGGGAATGCAGAACATCCTTCAGTGTGCGCGTTGTGACGTATGAGTAATCAGTAGGTCTTTGCTGATCGAGCACATTTGGAATTACTAAGTTCCTTTCCCAAACATATGAGTCACTCATGTTAGGACATGGACAAGATGCATTCAGGCGTGTCCATGGGCTCTGGTGAGGGCAGGAGTGTCATCGTGTAGAAGCACGGCACCGAGAGATGGCCCTTATTCTACTGTTGTTATATCGGGTCTCCTCTACAGGGCCCTGCCCTCACCTTTCATTGATGGAATGGATCACCATAGCGACAGAGAGGAACGAATGAGATGCACAGAGGGATGAGAATGTTCCCTGTGTTCAGGTGGCTCCAATGACAGGTCCCCAGCATGACCCAGGTCATTCCCAATTACTCAGGTCACACAGAGGGGTGACGTGAACTTCCTCATGAACGTGAAGAAGCATTTCTGAAAAAGCCTAATCCTCAGCTTCGTACCCACATGCCTTAGACAGGCCTCCATCTTTAATCATGATCTGGCTGTGCCGCGTTTCTGAAATCGCCGATCACGAGATGAGCAGCAAATGCGTTTTTGTGACATTGTGGTGGCATGGTTGCGCAGTTGCCTGCGTGTGTACTCCTGGCCCCTCCCCTTTACGTGACTTGCCGCCGGGAGGGTGTGGTTTCAAAGTAAGCAGAAAACTTAGACCAGTCAAGCCAACAAGCTGCTAGCTCGCCGCATTACATGCACCACGACTGCCTGACTGCTGATGTCACCCGCTGCTTTTCCGGCTTCTCTGTTCCCCCCGCCAGTTTTAAGTCATGCTGGCTTAATATAACCAGCGCCCCCCCCCCCCCCCCCCACCTCCAACTCCCTCCTAATAACAGGGGGACTTCAGAACAGCCTTAGAAATCGGAGCGTTTTTAATTATGCACAGGAGGTGGGAGGGGGGTACCATCCTGCTTCCTGTCATTCGAGGGGGGGTTTTGAGGGGGGGGTGGGGGCGGCTCTTCATAAATCATGCCTGTGCGGGGGCTGTGTTAATGGAGAAATATCGGCTTTGTCACATCCCTACCGGGGGGGGGGGCATAGTGACTCTGCCTTCACATGGAGGGTTTAAACGGCCCCCTACCCATGTAGTGTGTGCTTGGTGATCCTGAGATCGACTGCCCCCCCCCCCCACACACACACCATTTTCACCTCTCCTCTCCCTGCATGCGTTCTCTTCAGAAGCCGGCCCCTGTGTTCTCCCCCTTCCTCAGTGAGTTTTATGTCCCCCCCCCCACCCCAGACTGCCACTGACAGTTCCTCCAACTCCTCCCAGAAGAAGGAGCACTTCACACAGGCCCTGAGCTCACCCGCCTTCTACGAGCCCCGGCTGCCCCCCTGCACCCACCACCACCACCAACACAGAGGGTTGGAGCGCTGCTTCCCGGAGCAGGTGGGTGCCGGCCGTCCGCCTCTCTGCGTGCACGTGACCTAACCTGTATGAACAGTGCCAGAATTAGAGATGTTTATACAGAGCGACACACATTTTTTAGAGTAATAGATGGTTAAGCACATTGGTTAGGGGCCCAACAGTAAAATCACTCAGCCTTGGGATTTGAACCAGCAACCTTCTGACCACAAGCCCAACATCCTAACCTGCGGACTTGCACACAGGCTCATGTGCAGTAATCCTTAACTATGAAAATACACCTCCTTAGGAATATGACTTTCATGCGATGGGCACATGTTCGATTACAATTCCAGCCTCAAGACAATTTAAAAACATTCGGAAGGAAAACTACTGATGCGTAGCACATAATTTGATTAATCGAACAATGTCAGCACAGTGAAGCTGTAGTTTTGTTGGTCTATGAGTTTATCAGTGTTTTCCAAAACACTGATAATACAATTAAAAAATATGTATTTTTTAATTGTATTACCTCAGCAGATATATGTATTTAAGAAGTTGCTCTTGCTTTTGAATCAGCGTTTCGGTGTTATTGAGGTGACCAGCGCCTTACATTTCCTGGAATATAGTGAGCGAGGTGGCAATTACGTAATTGCTTTACGTAGCACTGATCCATCTTTCGCGAAGCCACTTAAACGGAAGGATTTACATATAAATCGCTTTTACTGTTTACGTGCCCCTGCGCTGACGTTTGGTTTTGGTACACCAGAAAGCGAAAAAGAGGATGTCCGGGTCATGGCGTCGGCGAATGTGCGCTCAGCCCGGCTTTGCGCGTCAGAAGGTTTAGAGAGTGATGCAAGTAGTTTCACTCCCACCACTCTGTCGGCCGCGCAGAAATACCGCGGTGGTGGCCATTTGGTTAGCGTGTATTACGGATTATTACGAATGCGAACGATTCGTGACGGAGGTTTAGCTGAATTGGGAATCTTGCCGAGTTGTGTTTAGCCCAGTATAATGACTGAAAGGTGGCTTTGGGTAGATTAAATTGTGGTGAGATGGAGAGATTTTATGAAAAATAGCAAATTTCAATGGAAGTCTTTCCATTACAGGCTTACATGTGTGGCTGTTGAGGTCTGTTGCATGTTTGTGTAGCAGCACTGATGAGTTGCACTGAAATCCCACCCCAAGTCTTCCTGGGACGGGTTTAGAGCACCAGTCAGCATGGACTCGAGGGAAAGTTCTGGCACAGCGGCACACCCGGCCCTCGCAGGATCACACCCTCCCCCGGGGACAGGCGAAGATAGCTGGACCGGCAGTGTGCAGGCAGCACCTTGAAATCATCCGGCACTGGGCGTGTTTACCATGTATCTTTAGTCAGCCGGCCAGATGATCAGGGGGGGGGTTGGGGGGGCAGGGCAGGTGATTGGGTGAAAGGTCAGCAATGTTTACTGCTTCCATTGTATTCAAGAACACAAATTGCATTCAAAGTTCAGTATATTCCAGGGCTGTTTGCTGAGGTGCCGAACGCTGACAGATAACACAAACAATCGGCACATCCTGTCCCTGGAGTGCATTGTGTCGTCCCGCCATCAAAGACCGCGATCTACCCTAATTATTTGGCACCGATTTTTGCTTGCCACAAATCTGCTTCCAGGAGCCACTTTCTGCTTTCAAGATATATTCAGGTTTGATTCTGTTAGTCATCGTCCAGTGTTGTGCGAGTCCAGTTAAGCGAGCGTGGGCTATGCGGGGCGTGTCCCCCTCGGGTATCAGAAGCTACTGTGCCCCCTGCCTCACTCTGAAATTCGTGCCCTTTTATGTTTCTAGTGTTAATTTTGCTTTTCGTTACTTATTAGTAAACAGCTTCCCATCCAGTAACTCCCGGGGAGCCTCCTTTCTGGAACATTCCGCCCACACCCTTGTGCTCTTCCTTTCTTTCTAGCCGATGCCTAAATTCGGCCGTCATGTCACCTTCCAGGACGAGGACGAGGAGATTGTGCGCATCAATCCACGGGAGCGGGCATGGCTGACGGGCTACGAGGACTACCGGCACGCCGGCGACCGCGGAAGGTTCTTCCGGGCCAACGACGGCGACTCCTACGTGCACTTTGCCAAAAGCGAGCCGTCCAAGCACGACTACAACTACCCCTATGTCCCCGACCGAGACTTCTGCCTCCACGACCATAAGGGCAGGGTCATGGGGAGGGGGGTGGGCGTGGTCAGCACACAGCCCCACCCCCTACAGGTCAAACGGAATGGGCAGAAGGAGGGGGAGCGGTCGCGGTGCGTTTACTGCCGGGACATGTTTAACCACGAGGAGAACGGGCGTGGGCACTGCCAGGATGCCCCGGACCCCATCCGGACCTGCATACACCGGGTCAGCTTCATGTGGTGTGCCGACAGTTTGCTGTACCACTGTCTGTCAGACCCCGAGGGCGACTACTCGGACCCGTGCTCGTGCGACGTGGGCGACGAGCGCTTCTGCCTGCGCTGGCTGGCCCTGCTGGCTCTCTCGCTGGTGGCACCCTGCATGTGCTGCTATATGCCACTCCGCGTGTGCCATCGCTGCGGCGTGGCGTGTCACTGCTGCGGGGGCAAACACAAGGCGGCAGGCTGAGTGGGAGGGGGCACCGGGCAGCCAGGAGGTCAGAGGCTGGAAGGCGATTCGTTCTCTGTCCTCCATTCAGAATTTTGGCCTAGCGAGGCCCTCGCATTATAAAGACTGACTGACTATTCATTTATGTATAACTGGTACTTTATATATTTTTTACACTGATTTTGTTTTAAGAACTTGAATTTAATTTCCCCTGTGTGTGTGTGTGTGCGTGTGTGTGTGTGTGTGTGTGTGTCCCTCCCGCTCTGTTAATTTGCCAATGCTTGCCAATCAACGATGCAGCCGGTTCCTTCCTGTACACAGAGGCACTTAAATGGACCATCACGCCCCATCCAAAACATTAACCCCCCCCCACAGACACACACTGGGCTATTACACAAGAGGAAGTAAAACACTGATTCACCTGAGACACTTACTCTATGGTCATGTGGACTGTGTGTGTGAGGATGATGCTTATATAACATTGTGGGGACCAGATGTTCCCCACAATGTAATAAAAACTGTTGTTTTGATGTTGTGGGGACCATTTTTCAGGTCCCCACAAGGATCTGTGAATGCTATCAAAAAACTAAAAATGCCAAAAGTCTCGCATTTTGTTTGGTTACTTATGGTTAAGGTTAGGGCTCGGTAGGGGTTACGGTCGTCATGTTATGATTAGAGTTTTCCCCATAGAAATGAATGGAGAGTCCCCACAAAGATATAATTTCAAACCTGTGTGTGTAGGGTGGGAGGGGTGTGATCTGTCAGTGTGTGCTTGTCAGGACCGTTTGAGTAAAGGAAGCAAGGTGCCAGCATAATCTGGCTGCATAGAACTGTTGTCACTGTATCTAAGCCAAAATGATTACGAGCTGCGGATATCCATCATCTAAGTTGTTCCGTTGTGATCTCTTATTTGCAAACAGCCTTTGCTGTAATAATGGTAAACTTCTATTAAGTTGTAGTGTCTAATATCCAAAGGTGTAATTCTGTTTTTTATGTGTCTGTCCCCCCCCCCCCCCCCCCCCCCCCTGCTTCTTACTTAAAGCTGAAACACATTGCGAAGGGACTGAGGGAAGTGCTCCCCCTGGTGGCTGCACAGCGGCAGGCGGACTTCTCACTCAGGGAGCTTCAGTCTATCACGGGGTTGTGTGAGAAGGTGCTCCATCAATGGCTATCCTGCCAAATTGCTGAATCATGGTCTGGCCCTCCATAAATGTTCCCTCTATTGAGATCGCATGTCCTTTTGAGTTTTAATTAATACATCCCAAAGGGAAAATATCAAATGTAAATGTCTGTGTTCAGTGCTTCAAATCACTGGAGGAAGGGGGAGGGGGTTTCTAGAATTTTTCAGGAGGTGTCAGTAGGAATGATCGGTTTTGCCTCAAATGTTTCCAGACTTAATGTAGTGCGGTTATAGATAATGGCGTTGTACAATCAATGAATCAGCCCCCATCCCCCAGGTCTCAGTGGGGGTGGGTGGGCATCCACTCTGGGCGATTGGTCGACTATCAGCTGCCCCTAGTTGTGGTTACCTGACTATGCTTCTAGATGCTGATCAGAATCAGTCAACAATGTCACTGTCCAGAAGGTGTGTTAATTGGCTCAGGTTCAGCAGTGAAAGACAGTTAGCCAATCAGCAGTCTGCCAGGGCGGCCAGTATACTCTGCCAGTAGTGTACCGTGTGTACACACGTATGCTATTCTGGAGTGCAGACACATGCGTGCTTGCAGCCCGAGTAAATACGAATTAGGCTCAGATTATAAGAATCCCACAAATAGTATGTATCGAAGAAACGAAAAGCACTTCAAAAGCACTACTGTGAAATGTGACCGACAGTGTCCCAAATAGATACTGGTATCTATACCATATATATGGTTTTCTAAACACAGCTGTCCTGGTGTGAGGGGAGTGAGACCCGATGGGCCGTTTTCCACAAGGCAGGTGGGCTAGCAGGTGACCACCTCGTGGCAATGGAGGGTCAAGGGTCAGAGGTCATGGGTCACATGCAGTCCGCTCCTCACCCTCCGAAGCTCTGCACTTACTGGACCCCGTTGTCCTCTAAGCAAATACCGGCCTTTTGTTTGTCGTTCGGTCGACCAAATCTCATTTTTGTTCCTGCAGTGATGAGTTAACCAAAAGCGTTCAGTCTGTGTAGTGCTCGGTCTCTCCTGCACACATTGAACTATTGAAAAGTGCCTCAAGCATGCCTGAATTCATCTGTCTCCTTGTATATATAGAATAATGAAATAAACCTTGTATTGATTCTTTTTTTAATACGATAAGCATTCTTACCTCTGTAAAAAAAAAAGCGTGCGTATGTATGTGTATAATTGTGTGTGTATATGCGTGTTATGTAATTGTTTCTCAAGTGTATGACACACGGCTTGTGGAGGAAGTGGAGAGTTGTGTCAATACCCATGGTTCTTATCAAAAAACCCCCGAAAAGGGGGGTACACCCCCTCACCACGTCTTTCCAGGCCACTCGCATCCACTTCCTGCTTCCACTGTGTAACAGACCAGCAGAGGCCCCAATAAACATGGGAGTTTCCTCAGATCAGTGCTTGGGTGGTCCTGAGGCTCATGGAGCAGCTGGAGATAGGGGTCTGTGACACTGCCCCTCCCCCCCCCCGCGCCCAGGCCCATCTCCGGCTCCTAAGTGGGTGACAGAAGACAATCACTTCACCTCTGAACATGTCCCTGTCCGGTATGTGAGAACCCAGACCACCAGGGCACAGCTAGAAATTCTGCCCAATCTTATATGTAATTTTACATAATCATGGGCCCCTGTAAAGTGTTGGGCTCCCTAAATCTGTGTCCGTGCTGCTACCGTGTCTGGAATGGGGGTGGGGGTGAATGTTTCGGTGTTTGTCAAGGTCAGACCGTCCTGTGTGTGATGCCAGGGTGTCGCTGGGTCACCATACGCAGGAGAACGGGCAGGTCAGGCCCCGCAGCCAAGCCAACTCGCTTTCCGCTCTGATTCAGCTGCAGCTTTGGCTGCTTCTCCCTCAACCCCCCGCTCCTCCCCCCCCCCCCCCCCCCCCCCCCCACTCTCCTCAGCCTGAACATGTGAAAGCTATAGGAGATGTTAAGCTGTTTCGCTTAGTGGGTTTCAGGAAACGCATCTGGAAGATTATCTGGGAAAGAGGGCGTCCCTTAAGGCCTGGCCTCGCTCTGCCTCTCGGCGACTGCAAATAGTATCAAACGACACATGTGCAAACATTTAAGGCATACTTTCCTCTAATGAGGTCACTGTTACCCCCCCTCCTCCCCCCCTCCATCCTCAAGCTTGACTGAAATGAAAGCAGTGCACTTTGTTTCGGCCCAGACGGTGCGTTTGCTTTCAGTGGCCCTCTTTTCCCGAAACTCAATTTTTCAGTTCATCTTAATGTTTTTGGATCCCTTGCTGTTGCCCTCCGAGCCTGGAGGTGGCACTCTTCAGCCCCAGAGAAGGTGCTGGCTAGTGGGGTAGCATGCCTACATGAGAAAAGAGCCAAGTCAGTCAAAATGTCTTTGTTTTGCAACTTGGATTTGAAGAGGTGGTTTACTGTCAGTAGAGAACCTTCCTGATTCGATTCCGTCTTCACCGGCAAACTCATGGTGAGTAGTTAGGCGTGGGTGAGATGTGATTCATCCAGGCTTTCATTGGTCACACAAGGATGATGCTATGGTGGTTAGATAGAATCGACACTCCATGTCTTAGGAAAGAAAGGAAACATGCATCATCCTTAGGGATCTGAACATCAGAGCCTTTTCCCTGAGTAGCTGTGTCCTCTTACCTTGAAAACAATGGGTAAGTGATCTTGCCGTGCTTATCTTTGATGGGGAAGGTTCCAGCTGCTCTACAAGACATGCTGGTCGGCGACCACATCCTCATCTGCCTCGCATACTTGGTTTTGTTACCCCCCGAAAGATCCCTCAGAAGATCTCCCACTCGTTGCACCAACATGGCTGGTGGTGGTATATGCGCCTTGAAGGCTCTGCCGCTGGCCTCAGCCTCGATGATGACGCGTCTCTCTAAATCATGGTTTGCGGCCATGTTCTGCCAGACCCTATAGGCACTGTCGAGGGCGTCCACCATCTTCCCATCGACGTCAACTGTCTCGCAATCATCCCGCAGCCCCCGAATTGTCCGAAGCCTCGTTGTCATAAGCGACTCGGACGTGCAAAATTTAGTCTGACATTATATGATTGTGCACAGAGAAAAGTAACAAGTCTGTAGTGTGGGGGGAGAGAGCAGCGACTTGATCTCTGGTGGGAGAAAACTCAATAACAAGCTAGTGAGGTCGTTTTGCTCTGGATCTGGGCGGAGATGATGTCATGAGGGAGCAGCCTCACTCGAGACGGAGATCCACCGCCTGTCCTCCACCCGCCGGCCCACCCCGCCCCGGGATGTTCCTCTTTGAGATCAACAGCCGCTCGGCGCCAAAACGACAAACACGTCTCCCATTCCCTGGTAGCCCCCGGCAGTCCCAGCCCCCCCCCCCCCCCCCCCCCCGGCCTGTGATTATTCTCTTGTCCCTGTTTCCGCTTCCCTGCGAGCACAGTGGCGGGTGCCCCAGGATGTTATTGTGCACAGATAATGGAAAATAAATAATAAATATGCAGAGAGTCTCCACATACTCTGAAGAAACAGCCGGCTGAGACTCTTTCCCACGGCACATGGCGGGGTGGGGGCCGGCATTGTTTGGTTATCGATGTCCGTTATCTGCTTTGCAGCATCGGTTTTCTCGAGAACATCTGAGGCTGCCAGCTTGGGCCGTACCAGTCACATGATGAGCCCAGGCAGCTAGGAGCCAGCAGGGGGCGCTGAGTGCCGGGTGCATTCAGGCCCCACTAACAGCTGTTTTTCTACACCGCGAGTCTCCGGGATGATCGACACCCCATCTGGCCTGAGGTGGATCGACGGCTTTCTCGTCAAATCTTGTCCTGCAAGTTTGAATTTGAGAGCCTTTAGCATTCTTTAGCATGGCCAGCTGCAGCTACCTGTCATATATAAAATGGTGTCAAAGTGCTCCAACCTTCACCCGGACTTTCCCAGCGAATCACAGCACGAATCTCCTCCCAGATCAGGCGTGGGTGGGTATGAAGGTGCATCACGGATACTGACCAAAATTGCTCACCGTAGGTTTAAGGGATGTGGTATCACATGACCTGGCCTCCCTCTTATTGTAGAGCTTTCCTCAACACTTCACTACGTCTGTCATCCAGTGTGAACCAGAAGGAAGAACAAGGAACCAATCACGGGTGGGATTTGTTGTGGGTGGGACTTGGCAAGACCCAGGCCTTCATTTAGGGGGCGTGACCCCTTGTGGCAGACCTCTGCAGTCAGGGGTTAACTTCCTGTCCACGGAGTAGAGCATGCTGGGATCTGCGGGGTCCTGCTCATCTCTAATTGGCAACTTTGAAACACTCTTTAGCTTCCCCTTACAAAAACAGGTGTCTCTCTCATCCCCCATAAGATGACTGAAAGACTGTGATGGCCTGCCATGTCCACACGGCTCATCAGGCTGTCCTCACCCATTTCTGTCCAGCCCGGTATCCTTCCGTGTTTCATCAGACATGCGGCGTTTGACTCTTACTTCCTGTTCCTCCCCCCCCACCACCGCCATCCTTTGGTTGCTTTCTGGAGGAGATGACATCCTAAATCACCGGGACGAAAGCAAGCTGGCCCCTCTTTCACCATATGGTTGGAGGCTGTTATGCAACACGGCGACATATCAGAGTCCAGTGCGGGATACAGCCGGTCCACTACTCAGGCACTTAAGCAGGCCTTTTAATGGGGCCCGGTAGAACGTCTCCTCCCAGCAACTAACCTGAAGTATCAGGCTCCGGCTCCCTGTCTATTACTCCATTCGGTGCCAACATTAGAAAGCTGGTGTTCTGATCACTCCATCCTTCAATCCGGCCCATTATTCAGTGTAGTATCCATCACAGATTAAGCATTTTGCACTGCATTTAATATGCAATATTTTAATGTTAAAGCTGCCTTATTACGGTTTGTCGTAATTATTTTAGATTACATTTTATAGTTTTAATGTGCTGTAGTATATTTGTAAATATTCAGCAATACACAGTAACAATAATACTCCAAAGTATGCAGACTGATGGGGGGGTCAGGAAGGGCTGCAGCCCCCGAACTCCACCCCACCCCCCCTTAACCCAGTGCTATATTTCCCTACTTCCTGCTATCCTTCTGCAGTCGGCCTTCAACTACCCCCCCCCAATTCACTGTGGCCTTGTCTGTTTATCCTCCAAAAAAGTACTTCCTTCCTTGCCCATAAATAGGGCCCCCCCCCCCCCCCGAACACGTGTTTGGGAGGCGCGGGGCACCGTGCTGATCTTCCGTGGCCTTCAGCTCTGCACACGTGGGAAGCCTGTCTCCCCTGGGGGAACTGAGGGCCAGCCACATGCGTCTGCAAACTGCAGGGCGGCCACATGCGTCTGCAAACTGCAGGGCGGCGACACAACGCTGCCTTAAAACACTAAGCACAGAGACGCTATAGAAAATAACCTTCGGAAGTAGAGCCCCTCAGAGTCTGCATGCCATGAAGAAGGCTGGTTGACGGCCACGTCAGCAATGGGCCTCCTCAGAGGCTGTATGTCCTTGGCGCTTGGGATCGGACTCGTTGCGTGAGGCAGAAATACAGGAAGCGTCTTTGTTTCATTTCGGTGTCCCGTGTGTGTGTTTTTGCGAAGGCCTGAGGAGGAAATGGGAGCGACTGGGGGTCGTGTCATTTCAGCCCTCCTTAATGCTTTGTATCGCCTGAAACTTCGCTGTTATTTTTGTGCCGATTATCGGCGTCATAAACAAACCATGGATCCGTCGTGAATCACTCAAGGGGCCCAGTACCCACTAACACCCACGGCCTGATGCTGCCGGCACTAGCATCCAGCCAGAGACACAGCCCTGTGGGGGGGGTGCTCTTGGACAGGCACAGTACTGCATTATATGGTGAAGCACTGTTGCAGTAGTTGCTTTGCTGCACACTTTCTTAGATTATATGTATATATGGTAATCGTTTGATTTATATATCTCACATAAAATATAATTTATCCCCATAAATTAAAGCAGGAAAGGCAAACTGCCACCTTCTGCTCGCTTTTCTAACCATCGCAGAGGATCGGATCTGGTCTAATTTGCTTAGCAAATCAATGCATATTCTGCAGTTAGGCCATTTGCTAAAACCGCTCAGGTTAATTATCCTGCTCTTGGCACAACGGACCCAGCCCTGGCATCGAACCCAGGCGAGATTTTGTTCACGGTTTGTTGCAGATGGGAGTAAATGGGGGAGTATTTCCCTCCCCGCGTGGGTGTGAAGTGAAATGAATGAATGGAGGAGCCCAGTCTGGGCAGCTGGAGGCGTCTTTAAAGCGCGCAGGTGCGTCGCAGCTAAAAGGCTCAGGGAGGAAGCGTGACGCACCACGGTAACGCGGGCCGTTGCGAACGCGCTGGGGTGCAGCGCGGCCCTCTGGGCTTCATTTCCTTGTCAAAGGGTATGGGGAGGGACAGAGGCCCCCCCCCCCCCCCAGCAGTCAAACATCACGCCTTTAGAGTACGAAATGCAAGGCCGGCTCCCACAATGGGGCCCCCAAAGTGCCCCCCACCCAGCACGCCCCGTGGTGTTCAAAGGCTCCCTCCGCAGCCGCGCAGCCCAAGCACGTCGCTCTGCTCCGCCTACTTCTCACCTCGTTCCGCTCCACAGAAGAGAGTCCTCGACACGGATGGGAAAACGTGAATCACTGACACCCCCCATGCATGCATCAAAGACCTCAGGATCAAGAGACATGACTCTCTAACCCCCAAAAAAAAAAAAAAACATTTCTTCAATCTACATGCTTGATTCCTCGCCATGGATACCAGTCGGGAATTTAGGTCTCGCGTCATCCGGTGAGGCACATCCATGCAGTAATTCGTCAGGCCCCCCGATGACACGGATTATCCATGTCGCCTGATGAATCACTGCACAAACCCACGAGGAGTCTAGCGCCCCCTCTCTGCAAATGGACCCGGTGAAGAATACGGTTCTTCTGAACCGGCATGTTTGGTCTGACAAATACCGCAAAATCGGACCATTTCATGTAATATTCATGATGTGCGAGTGGCTAATTTAATCAAACTTAGATGTATACAAATCTGCAGTTTATTAATAAGAACATAAGAAATTTACAAATGAGAGGAGGCCATTCAACCCATCGAGCTCGTTTGGGGAGAACTTAACTAATAGCTCAGAGTTGTTAAAATCATATCTAGCTCCGATTTAAAGGAACCCAGGGCTTTAGCTTGCGCTACACTAGCAGAAAGACTATTCCATACTCTAACTACACGCTGTGTAAAGAAGTGCTTCCTCAAATTCATTGTAAAATGTTCTCCCGCTAATTTCCACTTATGGCCATGAGTTCTAGTATTTAAACTAATACTGAAATAGCCATTTGGCTGAACAGCATCCAGACCTATTAGAAACTTATATACCTGGATCATGTCCCCCCTTAGTCTCCTTTGCTCGAGGCTAAACCGGATGAATAGTTAGCCTCTTCACTAGCTATAGCCAACAACTGCATCGTGAGCCATTCCGGTATCATTCAGAAGCAAGACTCGAAACCACGGCTTCTCTCAGAGGAAATACGAGACTTCTACGCACCTACGGTGAATATTATAACATTTAAGTTGCTTTACCACAGCAACACGCAGGCAATCCAGTCGGCGTCGCTGCACTCGTCGTTTCAGAGCCTGACGTCACGCTGGGAAACCAGTCATCCTGAAGGAAGTTCTATCCCCAGATCAGGATTTGAGGTGGTCTGCAGATCCACGCAGACAAGCCAAATAAGCATTCACACTTATTAAAGCAATCCGTCGCGGTGCGTCGTGGGCCAGACTGCGGACCCGGGGGGGGGGGGGGGGGGGGGGGGGGGGGGGATGGGGGGGGGGGCAGAGCAGTTTCTCACTGCCCACACACACGGATGTGATTATCCCGAGACTCCAGAGACAAATCCGGCCATTACAAATTCTTTCAATGAACTGGCGGCACACGTTATCTATAAATCACTTTGCTTTATTTAAATCAGCGTTAGGCAGTTATGCTATGAACAAAACGGAAAATAAAAACAAAATAAAAGAACAAAAGACCCAGTTACAATAACTGCAGTTGGCACTGGATGAACCTTTATGGAGAAGAAAAAAAAATTATATATAGACTGAACGTGACGTGCGTCCAATATAAAGGAGTCGAACAAGGTAAACACCAGCTTCCAACATCTTGGTGTTGAGTCAAACCCAATTTGTTTTATCATCATCATCATTATTATTATTAATAATATTATTATTAACACCCCCTGCCCCCCCCCCCCCCAAAACAGCACAGTGAGTCAAAATAACCCCCGATCCCTTCATTCATTTTATTGGACCGTGTAAGAAAGACGGGATGTACTCGTTTTTAGAGAGGAATGAAAGGAAAGACCCCAGAAAGAGCAACTCTGATCCTGTGAACTCTCTCGCCCCAAGGAAAGGAAGGTGAGGAGGGGCCGCTGCCGCCGCGTTTTAATAGAGGAGAGCAGAGGCGAGAGCTCGCTCCATCAGGAACGCCCCACCCGCTTCAGGGTGCAGGGTGGGGGTGTCCGAAAAGGCCTCGGACGAGGCAGACACAACGACAAAACCCCTCCACCCAAATTCCCTTTCATGGGCAACAAGCCCAACCTCCGGAGTGCCCCAGTGGGTGGGACAAAACGGGTAGAGTCTTGCGAGAGGGGGCAGCAGACAATAAGAACACTGATTGCAAGCAGTTTCGCCTGGACCAGGCCCCCATGGAGGCACTGATGCGGCCCGGCGCTTGCCAGCCAGACCGAGGGGAGCGAAAAATGTGAAAGTGTGTCTGTATGTATATATATATATATATATCCAAAGGTGGTTAGGAATGCTTCAAGTCTTCCACCAGTCATGTGAATCCGATCCCTGCCCCCCCACCCAACAAACACTTGCCCACCCCCCCTCCCACCCAGACACGAGTGCATATGAGGAATAACTAGCAAAACAAAAAGAGGTGGTGGAAGAGAGATATATGAATATATATATATATATATATATATATCGTGGGTGCAGTGGGGGAGGGTGCTTTATCTGACGGTCACCCCCAGCTTCTCCAGCACCCGCACGCCCTTCTCCTGGTACTCCTCCCGCGTCAGCCAGAAGTTCTCCTTGTCCTTCATGATGTCAGCCAGCACGGCTCCGCCCAAGAACACCATGTGCTTGCGTCGAGGGGGGTCCTCGATCCGGATCTTAAATTTCTACGAAGAGAATGGTGGAGGGGTGGGTAAAAAGGGCGAAATGTAGTAACAGGTTTATGTGCATGTTTGTTTTATGGAATCCTATCCAACCACGCAAATAGCCAGTATGAGTTTATCCAGCCAGAATGGTGCACACACACCCGAACAGCGCCTCCTAGTGGATGGAAATGCAAATGGTGTTCAAACCCCAAAATTTAGAGGTCAACCGCCGAGACACCAGTGCTTCCCTAATGAAGCCTCTGCCCCCCCCCCTGCCCACCCCCCTCCAGGATCATCAAGATTAAAGCATTTGGGTGTAATTAGATTTCGGTCCTACCCATTTCAACGCATACTGAACAAGGAAACTCAACAAAAAGTTACACTTTGTAGTCTAATAAAAAAGAAAAATCATCTAAATCACACATTTGAAAAGGCTGAGTGGCTCAGGGTGCTTCAAGCTGGCGATTATTGAAAGTGTCCGTTCTTCTACACAGGAAGCTAGAAAAATGCCTACAGTCCAAACCGTGTCTGTTTCATGTGGAACTGACTAACTGTATAAATACGCAGCCATGAAAGGCAGACTTCAGCAGAGAGTCCCAGAGACAGATCGTAAATAATGCCCAGGGGTTGAGATCTGAAACAACCACTTGTCACCGTGCGATTGGCCGACCCTGTCTTGACTGCATTAGGAGAAGTCAGAGGGTGCGCGATGCAGTTTCAATTTAGCTACACCGCCAAAATATGCCCGTAATATGCCACCTGGTGGCCAGTCAGTGTCACGCCAGCATAAATCGCAGCCACTGCTGCAATTAAGGGTAAAACAGGAATAACACTATTTTTTTATAAGAAAAGGAACTTTGCAGATGAGTAAAAGGTATACAGATGCTCCTCACATTATGACGGTTCCATTTGCGATATTTCGACTTTAAAACGCCGAGATTCCAATGCACATACAGTAGTCAATTTTCAATTTCGATCCGTTCACCAGTTAGCGATATGCCGAATGATATTGTAGTGATGCCTTGAGACTGTAGTAGTTTCTGTAGCAATGGTGAGCGTAAACATCTCACAC